>NC_142798.1:28415178-28715178 GCF_049724085.1 Artemia sp. Qi Xiang Cuo | reverse complement strand
TTTGTATATAAATTAAGTCATACCTGTGAGATGGGACAGTTGCAAACCACTTGGCCGGCTCACCAAGTTTTTTCCTGCTTTCGCAATTACGAATAATGTAATTTCTAACCATTTCTCATTTATTGCCGCATACAAACTAACCCGCTAATGCATAAATAAGTGGGAGGAGCTTTACGTTCGCACCGAGAATGAAGAGCCAGAAATCATCTGCGGTAAAATTACTGCCTAATTATATAAACTGTGGGTAGGACTGAACTTGATAAAAGTTATATATTTGAAATCAGCATTGAAATCTGATTCTTTTGATGTATCTATTGATATCAAAAACCCGTTTTCTAGAGTTTCGGTTACCATTGAGCCGGGTCGCTCCTTACTTACATTGCGTTACCACGAACTGTTTGATTTGTTCAGAGCTTCAGTTGGCATGAGTCTCGTCACATACAAAATTTGTTAAGAACCTCATTTCTCATATATAGTTGTGTTCTCTGGTGGGTCAAAGGTGACGCAAGCCTAGTTAATGATTAAATAAAAAAAATAAATAAATAACTGAAAGTAAGGAGCAACATTAAAATATAAAACGATCAGAAATCATTAGGTGTATGAGGGGGGTTGCTCCTACTCAACACCTCCCTCTTTACGCAAGTGTTTTAGTACTTTAAAAAAAATCTTCGGTACTTGTTTTGTATTCAGTAAACACGCGATAAGTGAAGTTTCATTTTTGCTCAAACAAATTAGGATGAAAATATAATAGTTTAGAAACAAATTTCGGCTATATATTTGCAAATTAGGGGATGAGGGAAAAGCATAGCATGCATTAATTACGTAACCTAACCTAGGTATCTTTTTTGCCCCTTCAACCCCAAAAACCTAAAGTTTAAATCTTTGTCACGGAGTGAGCAATAGCTCACTAGGCAGCGAAAACCTGTTTTTCATTTAGCATCTTTGAGATTTCGATGCGGTCTTTCTCGCGTGTTTACTATATTCTAAACAAGTACTAAATCTTCTTATTGTTCTAATTAAACGAACCTTGTGTTTCAGGAGTCATTCTTAAAGAATTGGAACAAAATTCAAACTTTAGTGTAAATACCAAGGTGTTGAGGAGGATCAACCCCCCTCAAATACGTAATAATTTCTCTGAGTTTGATGTTTTAATGTTGCTCCTTACTTTCAGTTGAAAAAACTTGTTTTTATTCAATTTCTGATCGAATTTTATAAATAACGCCTGGAAATCTGACTTAACCTCCATGGAAACTCCCTCCTCCCCACAGATATATTCTCTAGACAATACGATCCTGGCGAAAATTTACCCCGGACCTCCACGCGTAAAATTGTTGGCAAAGAGAAAGCAAGACATATAAAAGAATTTCATATAGGAATTCTAGCAAATACCCCGGTGTAAAATTCCCCTGAAAAATTCACCCCCTGGAAACTTCCCTGCCCATGGAAAATCCCCCTAGCATAAAATCCCCCCCCCAAAAAAAATGTATGCATAATTCTCAGTAACAAATGCTACGTAAACAATGGGCATATTTTAGTACTTAAAGGACGATTTGAGAAAAAGGGCGTTCGAATGAGCCTTCTGCCGATATTCTAGGACCACCGAGTCGACACCATCACCCCTGGGAAAAACGAACAAATAAACACGCATCCGTGATCTTTCTTCTGGCAAAAAATACAAAATTCCACGTTTTTGCATATAGGAACTTGAAACCTCTAGAGTAGGGTTCTCTGATACGTTGAATCTGATGGTGTCATTTTTATTGTGATTCTATGAGCTTTGGGGGGGGGGAGGTGTTTTCCCCCAAAAATCAGGCAAATTTTATCAGGCTCGTATCCTTTGATGGGTATAACTAGATTTACTGAAACTTGTATATTTAAAATCAGCAACATACGTCAATTCTTTTATATATCTATTGATACTTTACTGAAAAAATTCAAAAGAATTTACTGAAAAAATGTGCATTATCAGTTTAATATACATATGCTGACATTCATTTCTTAAAATCTTAATTATTTTTTTATTTCTTAAAGTTATAAAAGTGAAAACATTAAAAAAAAAAATTCAGTAAAGTACAAATTATATTCTAGCCTTTAGAAATCATAGGGTTTAGAACCCTACACAAATTAATTTCTGCTCGTTTTGAGTTTGACTTATTTTAATTTCTGTTTGTTTAGGGTTTCATTTATTTATTGATAGCGATTTGTGGTAGTTGTATGCTTGGTAGATTTTTTTATTCTACTTTTTTTTAATTTTGGTTTAATGGAGGTCTTTACTTTTTTTTTGAAAAACTTATTTTGTGCAAAAAGTTTGTTTGATTAATTTCTTATCGTTTTATATTGACATAATATTTTTCCAGGAGAAAGACTGAGCCTCTTCTGAAGTTAAACAACCATCCCTTCCATAAGAACCTTAAACACCCCCTGGGAATAGCTTACAACCCTTGCCCCTAATCTCTGGGGTTTCTTTCCCCAAAAGCCTTGTTATATGATATTTAGACTATTTTGAATAGAATGGCTATCTCAAAATTTCTATAAGACGCATTTCGGGACGGTACGACGTGTGTGTAGAGTGGAGGGGGTAGCTGCCCTCTGATCACTTTGACTCTTAAAAAGAGCACTAGAGCGTCTGATTACCAATCCAATGAGCCCCCTCCAAAGTTTATATGACCACACTGTCTATAAAAACCCTATGTGCCCCAGGGCATAACTTACAACCCTTGCCCTTAGGGCTGGAAGGATTTGTTTTCCTCAAAAACATTATTTCCAGACCTTTCTGACGGGTAGAACAAAACGGCCATAACAAAATTTGCCCTCCTATCACGTTCGATTAATAAAAAAGGCACTTGTCTCTCAATTTCCAACCGAATGGGCCCTTTTTGAAGCAGCTATGACAAAATTTTCTATAAAACCATTATATGCCCCAAGGGCGTAACTTACGACCCTTGTCCTGAGGGTTATGGGGGAGGGTTGTCATCTTCAAAGACATAATTTCCAGACCTTTCAGCTACGTTGAACAAAATGACCATATCAAAATGTTGATCGGGAATGTTTGGGGAAGTGATTTGCGTGGGGGGGGGGACTATTCTCCCTCCAATCACTTTTGACTATTAATAAGGGCACTAGCCCTCTCAATTCCCAATTGAATGAGTCCTTTTTGAAGTTTCTACGACAACGCTGGCAAAGACCTAATTTCCAGAACTTGAACTACGTTGAGCAAAATGTCTATCTCAAAATTTTGATTGGATTTGTTTGGGAGTGAGCGTGAGAGGGGCGTTTGTTGCCCTTCAATCACTTTCGACTCTTAAAAAGGGCGCTAGCCCTTTGAATTTTCAATCGAATGAGCCCTTTTTGAAGTTTCTACGACAAAGCTTTCTATTAAAACCTTATATGCCCCCAGGGCATAACTGACAACCCTTGCCCTGAGGGCTGTGGGGGGAGTATCCTCCTCAAAAACATTCTTTCTATCTGAAAATCAATTACGTTGAACAAAATGGCCATCTCAAAATTTTGATTGGATGTGTTTGGGGAAATGGTGGGCGTGGAAGGGGTGTTAGTTGCCTTCCAATCACTTTCGACTGTTAAGAAGGGCACTAGCCATTCCAATTTCCAATCGAATGAGCCCTTTTTGAAGTTTCTACGACAACTCCTTCGATACGAAGTGCTCTGGTATGGAAAAAAAAATTAAATAAATAATACAATGTGCCAACAACATCGTTCTTTACTTAGGCAGCGCTATTGCGCTGCCTATGATAACACGCGCGAAGTAAAGTTTGGTTAATGCTAATGAAATAAAACAAAATAGGACAAAAATATAACAGTTTATAAACAAAATTCGGCTATATATTTGCACATTAGGGGGGGGAGTAAAGCATAGCATATAGATAGATAGATAGATAGATAGTGTATTTCCAAACCCCAAGAGCCATATACACACAAAAATTTATGAAAAATAAAGAAATCACAACAGAACAAATTACGAAACACACAATAACATGATACATAGCAAAAAATACCTTATGGTAATTTATCGAGAAAATAAATATAGTTCCATATAATTAATAATAATTAATTGTAAAAAATTTTCCTTCTTTCTAATCCCTTCTCTATGTACGCACCAATGCGAAATATTGTGATTGGATTACTACTTTGTAAAATACCAGGAAGCAGCAAAACAATCTCATGTAAGTATTTTCCCCTTAAATCAGAGAGCACCGGGCACTTCCGGAGAAAATGGTCCAAATCTTCGTCCTCATCTTTACAAAGAGGACACACATACCGACCATCAGGATGTACTATCCCCCTGACGAACACCATTTGCCTACTCTGGATTGGAAGGCAATTCGCCCTAAGCTGAATCCATCGACATAAAATCATAGCCGCTAAATTAAATTTAAAATAAATTTCCTCTCCAAAACTAGGTTTAACCTGATTATAATGATTCAATGTAGCGGAATTTAAAACCAACCCTTGCCAATACTGAATTTCTTGACCCTCTAAGATAAATCGTACCTGGCCTACTAAATTTGTTGGTAGATCCCGGGAACCAAGACTGTCATTCCATAAGTAAGGCATTCCCACTCTTTCTAGTAATGACCTAATTTGGGATGGCCACGATGTTTTCGAACCATATATTAAATATGTAACCTAACCTAGGTACCTTTTTCCCCCTAAACCCCAATAAACTAAAGTTTAAATATTGTAAACCCAGTGAGAAATTACTGTTTGCAATCCTCAGCATAGTAAATCTCAGTTGAAATAACCTGTTTGACTAGTTTCTTTATCATCTTCGCTGTACAATGCCTCGCGTGTTATACAGATAGTAGAACAGCACCACCAAAATATTATGAAAATATACTAGTTTAGTAACAAAATTTTGGAAACTACAACAAAGAATTAAGGAAGGGGGGCCGCCCAGAACGCATTATCGGCTATTAAATCGTAACCTAACCTAAACAAAATACCAACTGAATATTTAATTGAAATATAGCTACAATGTATTTTTCCACCAAACCGAAGCTAATTGTCTGGTATAAAGACCGTGAAAATTGATTAATGTCTGATCTTCTCGATACAAATTCTCGAGTCTGTACTAGCGGGGTGTTCCCATTTGAGCGCTTTCCCATTTGAGCGCCACGGAATTTTGTTCCATTTGAGCGCCACGGAATTTTGTTCCCATTTGAGCGCCACGGAGTACCATTTGAGCGCCAAACCAAAAATTGTGATTTTGCTGTGGATGAAGCGTGGTTTGCTGCCACATTGACCTGTACAAATATTTATTGCCACGAAGACAACGAACAAAACTGAGGATTTTATTGGGTCAATGGTTGTGAAATAACTCTGTACTGAGAGTTAAGAAGCTAAACGTTTGTTAAGCTTGTGAAGAATATAAGTGAAGATTTTACGCACGTTCATAGGGTAAGAACTGATTGCCGCTGAAGAAGGCTTGCTCGTCAAGTCGAAATATTCGGCTCTTTTTTTAGAGTTATTTCACAACGATCGTTTAGAAATGGAACGAAATCACCCAAAAATCGTGCCAAAAACGGATAATTCAAATTAATATATTGGTAAAAATACAAACAAAAACTGCTAATATCACACATCCGGCGAAATGTTATGTGCGACACCCAAGAGAAGCTCGTCTGCTGTTCGAGTTCCAGCCCTGTACTCCGTCGACAGCTTTTCGAGTCGTTCGTTAAGCCTTGCATACTTCTTGTTCGTCCGATGGATGACATGACCCTGGAGTAGCTGTGTCCTTGCAGAATCGACGACTGCTTGTTCTTCCTTCAGGAAAGAGATAAACTGCCACAAGTTCGGGTGGTAGCGACCGACTCTTCGGTTAAACCGCATGTGCCATGATTCGAGGTCGTTGTTTGTCCTTCGCTGGATGCCGTAGACTGACCAGAAATGAGGAGGACATTGGTCGAACCACTGACGGCTGAAGTAAGTGACAAACGGACGAGCCGAAGGCCAGGTACGAACGATGTGAGAAATGATTGGACCAGAATTGATTCTGACGATCGCTGGAGGTAGGAACGCCAGAGCCAGAAGCTTTCGAACGTAGAGGTTGAAGTCTGCATCGGTCATGTACAGCTCACGGACTGAGTGACGCCCCAAGTTTCTGATTACTGCTTGGCAAAAGTGGAAGTAACACCCACGGTGCTTGGCGGCCGGAAAAACTTGCTTCACGGATGTCAGCAGACCGGTCTCAAAATCAGAGACGACGGTCGTCGGGCGAAGTGTCACTCCTTTCATCGCAGCCTGTAGGATCAGCTCGCTGAAGATGTCGTTGTAAAGCTGCGCAGACTTGCTCTCCATGAGCACGAAGACAGCGGGAAGTTGCTTGTCGCCGAAGAAAACGTGAACGGTGAACAACTGGCCGAATGGGGAAGGAGCTGAGTCGAAGGTGCCGTCCATATACCATTCCGGGCTTCGTTCAAGCAGACTTAACGACTCGTCGGTTGCAAAGCAAATCGCAGCGTTATTTTGAAGCTGAAAGAGGAGGAATCTCTGGTTTGCAGACGTCTCACTGAAAGCCTGGGGCAAGGGCGTCGGTACGGATATAGTATCAGCGGGCAGTGGTGGTATCAGCTTGTTTCGTGATCTGTACATGGACGACTTCACGTGCTTATAGGGTAACTGAGGCAAAGCACTCAGCCCACTGGCAGCAGCACTTGCGACCTGGCCGTCGTAGATAGCGGGAATCGGACGAGTAGTACGGGCTGACTCGCTTCGAAGGTCTGACCGGAATTTGTACTGCTGGGTCTGCAGAGGATCAGCGCTGTGGTCGTGCGTACCAACTGAAACTGGTGAGCCGTCGCTGGAATCAGTGTGTAACCGCCCGAGACATCCCTTCTTCATGCATCTCCAGCTCTTCTTTCTTCCTCCAGAAATCGGCTTATCGAATCTGTAGACGAAACCGTCGTGTTCTAGCAGTTGTTTATTCTTGGAGCTCTTCATTGTCAAACTGACTTATTAATACTAACCAGAAATATTGTTCCTGGCATCATTAAATACTTGTTATAAGAGGGTAAAAAAATATGCTCCCACACTAAATCCTATTGCATTTTGTGGGTAAACGGTTGTGCAATCGCTTACTCAATTAGGTCACCTGACCTTGCATCGTAAATTAGGATTAATGGGCGCTCGAAGTAAATGTTATAAGAGGGTGCAAGATTGTTAGCTCAGTTCAGTTCAATTTCTGACTTGGATAAGAGAAGAGCGATTTTCAACATGAAGAGGAAACGCAAAATATTATCTGGCGCTCAAATGGGACACACCTGAACTAATTAAAATACGGCGCGCAAATAGGAAATTCCCATTTCCGCGCCATGGCGCTCAAATGGGAAAGCGCTCAAATGGGATACACCCGTACTAGCTAACAAGAAAGTAGGCCTACCGTTTTTTTCTCAGGGGTGATCGTATCGAACCAACTGTCCTAGAAGATCAGGATAGGGCAAATTTGAACGGGAATAAAAAGTTCTAGCCCCTTTTTAAGTGACCAATTATTGAATTATGAAAGAGCATAAAAAAGGCATCAAGTGATATAGGCTACCCTATTCACTTTTATCCTGGCTGAATTATGTTGAAAACTGCAACAATTTACCGAATTTCATTCTAAGGCTAGTGTTTTCTTTTAGTTTTTTTTTTATATTTGGAAATAGCATAAAATAAGGAATCTAATGATAGCCTACTACTTTCATTTGTTTAGCATGTTTCCTTCAGAAGTTGCCAACCACTAAATATTTTCGGTACTTGTGCGTTATATCCTACACACGAAAGAAGTCAAGTTTGATTAATGCTAATTAAATAAAATTAAATAGGTTGAAAATATAAGAGTTTAGAAACAAATTTGGGCTATAAATTTGCACATTATGGGGAGGAGGGGGGGATAAATCATAGCATATATTAAATACGGTTCAAGGTGTTTACCCCCCCCCCCCCCAGAAAATACCCCCCCCCCCCCCCGTGGAAATAAGGCTTTCCAAATTTGAAAATGTTATTCGATTTTTATGTAGGGGGAAGGAATTTTGATACTTATAGATAGATAGATAGATATTTATTGCAAAACAAAAGCCTCTTTGGGCCATGGCAAAAACAAACACAGTTGCATATATAGTCAAAACACATGATAATAACATATATAACAATAACTAAACATAGCCCATAGCAAATAAAAATAACATAACATAACAATTGCAGCACAAAAGCACACATAATACTATAAAACTAGCTCACATAATTACACACAATGTCACACACATAATACTAATTGTTGGAACCCTTGGTCCCAGTTTTGTTAGATAAATGTCCCTCCCAGATTCATTTCTTTGGGCCCCTTAATTATTTTCCTTCTTTAATTAATAAATATTAATTTCCCTATTATTTTTGACGCCATTTTGGGTCCTCTTAACTGCGTACGTGCTAATAGACCACGAGGGAGAAATTGCGCAGTTAGGGAGATTGGCCAATATATTAGTAATCCTGGGATTGGCTGGAAAGATTTTTTACCACCCCTAGTAACCCCCACCGCGTGCTGCGGTTAGCGGGCTAGGAGAATTTGTCCTTTTTCGGTAGTTCATTTTATAACGCGTGACTGTGAATATAGTAAGCCTTTTCTATGTACTCTTTTAAACTTTTCAGCTTAGGGCGACTCTAAAAGAGTTAAATTAGAAATCTTATCGGTAAACTTTGGCTTTAAATGTGGCCATAGACCATCCGATCACGTTAGTATAAAGGAACCGTTGGAGTAACCGCGCAAATACCACTAATTTGGGGCCAAAAAGGGATCGTCCCCCTCCAGTAAGTGGCAGAGCAATTCTTTGCGCCATTTTTGCCTTTAAAAGTGGTGACCCCGCACAATAAACCTCCAATAAGTGGTGGCAGCGAGTTAAGGTTCTATCAGTAAATCTAATAATTAAAAGAATTCCGCGCGGTCGAAGAGACAGGGTAATTTAGCCTACAAAAGTAGCCTATTGTAGTTACAGAGGATATATATAAAAATCGTAAGGAGAAAATTTTTATCCGAGCTGTGCCTAGTCGGGTAATGATAAGGAATAAAATTTAATAATCAATAAATCACGCGAATAATTAACTTGTGAGACAAGGAAGGCTGCGCCCCCCACGTAGGACCCACATAGAATCGACAAATTAAAAGAAAATAATTTTTCACGAAAAGATAAATTGCAATTTTGATGGAATTTTGATATTATGTCGGACAGAGATGAGATTAACTCTAGACCGAAAAGGGAGAGTGAAGCCCAGAGAAAAAGTAGAAAAATAGAAAGAAAGGCTAAGATGGAGGCCTTAGAGAGACAGTTCCGAGAATATAAGGGAAAAATGCAAGCTGAGAAAGATGAAATTAGAAAGAATAGAAAACAGGACGAAAGGGCTAGAGGAGCCTATAAAGAAAGAGACAATACGGATAAAGAACGAAGATTCAGAAAATGAATTAAGAAGAAATAATGACAAACGGAATCACAGTAGTCCGAGTAGAAGGAGCAGTGTTAAATCGAGGTCCAGCAGGGGCTCGCGAAGGAGTACTCAAATAGATACAACACAACAAATATTAAATTTCATGGAGAAAGAAAGAGAGAAATATAGACAAGAAAGAGACCGAGAAGAAGAGGCTGATAAGATAGCCAGAGAAAAAAAGGAGGAGGCAGACAGAGAGGAAAGAAAATACATAATGGAAATGATTGCAGGGAAAAATTTTCAAACGTATAAGAGAACCGCATGGGTTAGAAACCCGGAAAAATATAATACTCCGTTAACTACGGTGGGAGGTGGACAGGCCCATAAAACATATGGGGTGGCTGTGCCACCCTGTCGGAAAAGCGAAATACTTGATACGCATGTTCGAAATATTGATAATCCACAGAAATGGGATGCGGAAGTAATAAAACCACGTAATATTGAAAATAAGACGCGCGAAATGGATTTTTCAGGAAAATTTGCAAACAATAGAAAACCTGAGAACACTTTTAATGAATATGAGACGCTAACAAGTACAGGCCAAAATGAAACGCTGAGTGTACCAGGGAAAAATTAGACGAAATTTATTGTGCGTGCTTTTCCTTGGAAAGTTCGAGAAATTTTGGTAGAATATGATAAACCAAATGTCGGAGTTCAGTTCCCATTTGATAACGAAATATTTGTTTCTGCGGTAAAAATAAAGAAGACTAGAAGACAGAAAAGAGATATTAAACGGAGCTACAATGAAGTAATACAGTCAAAGATAGTGGACACTGGAGTCCAAATTAGATATAACGGTGATTTATTATTTTGCGCGAATGACAAAATTGAGAAAAGTAGAGACGAAAAGAGGAATGCAAAAAAGAGACAAAATTTGGAGATTCAGCCTGCAGTGGGGAAAAATAAAATGTCGGATGGGCTGTGCCTTGAAAACATAGACAATAAGGGGGAAAAAGAGGTCAAAGACCCATGGGGAATAAAAGAAGATAATTACAAAAGAGAGATGAATGACCTACAACGGGTTGGGGGAAAGTTGGGAAATATTGAATGGCGATTTGGATTGAAAAAACTTGGAAAGGAATCTGATATTGGTCTGATCAGCTCAAAAGAGGGTTTGTTCCTTTTTGAGGGGGAGGAATCCCTTGGGGAAGATCCCCTGCGGAAAGACGTGAAAGATAGCCCTTTTCCTCAATGCACAACTGGCGGACAGGTTGTGATCCCTTTACTGAAGCCTCGTCTTTCCAGTCTTCAATAATATCTTCATCCCTCATCGCCGAGCATTATTCATTCGATTATTTTAGGGGATGGGACCCAGAGAAAAGTGATTCATGGTTCACTAAAAATTTTATTTTATGTCCCAGTACCCTGATTGTTTTCACAGTCCTGGGTATTTTCGGCCTCAGGCTAGTTTAAATTATGCCAAGGGGCAATTTACAATTTTTATTGAGGTATGAGGTTGTTTCCACAGATGGAAATTAAGAGGCTAGTGCAGCCAATTTTTCACGATGGCTGGCATCATCGAAAGTGCCAGAAACTGATTCTCTGCTCCTCTCAAATATAAATTCGTGAGAGCAAGGAAATTTTTGTTTTTGATTTGTGCTGTGCACAATGAATTCCTACGAATCTTGGGGACTTGGATTTTCAAAACCAAACGCGCGTGTTAGACGATCTAGACCATGGTGGTCCTACAGTAGAGACGTGTCGAGGACGACCGATCCAGAGCCAAGCAGATGAAGCACAGGCATTGGTAGAAGAGAAGATAAAAAGGAAATCTAGTGTTTATTTTAATTTGATATTGTGTTTGAATTTCCAGCCAATCCAACGGGGATGTGGGCCATTTATCTTAGGAGGGAGGTGTTGGAACCCTTGGTCCCAGTTTTGTTAGATAAATGTCCCTCCCAGATTCATTTCTTTGGGCCCCTTAAGTATTTTCCTTCTTTTAGTAATAAATATTAATTTTCCTATTATTTTTGACGCCATTTTGGGTCCTCTTAACTGCGTACGTGCTAATAGACCACGAGGGAAAAATTGCGCAGTTAGGGAGATTGGCCAATATATTAGTAATCCTGGGGTTGGCTGGAAAGATTTTTTACCACCCCTAGTAACCCCCACCGCGTGCTGCGGTTAGCGGGCTGGGAGAATTTGTCCTTTTTCGGAGGTTCATTTTATAACGCGTGACTGTAAATATAGTAAGCCTTTTCTATGTACTCTTTTAAACTTTTCAGCTTAGGGCGACTCTAAAAGAGTTAAATTAGAAATCTTATCGGTAAACTTTGGCTTTAAATGTGGCCATAGACCATCCGATCACGTTAGTATAAAGGAACCGTTGGAGTAACCGCGCAAATACCACTAATTTGGGGCCAAAAAGGGATCGTCCCCCTCCAGTAAGTGGCAGAGCAATTCTTTGCGCCATTTTTGCCTTTAAAAGTGGTGACCCCGCACAATAAACCTCCAATAAGTGGTGGCAGCGAGTTAAGGTTCTATCAGTAAATCTAATAATTAAAAGAATTCCGCGCTTTCGAAGAGACAGGGTAATTTAGCCTACAAAAGTAGCCTATTGTAGTTACAGAGGCTATATATAAAAATCGTAAGGAGAAAATTTTTATCCGAGATGTGCCTAGTCGGGTAATGATAAGGAATAAAATTTAATAATCAATAAATCACGCGAATAATTAACTTGTGAGACAAGGGAGGCTGCGCCCCCCACGTAGGACCCACATAGAATCGACAAATTAAAAGGAAATAATTTTTCACGAAAAGATAAATTGCAATTTTGATGGAATTTTGATATTATGTCGGACAGAGATGAAATTAAATCAATATCGAGAAGGGCGAGTGAAGCCCAGAGAAAAATTAGAAAAATAGAAAGAAAGGCTAATATGGAGGCCTTAGAGAGAGAGTTCCGAGAATATAAGGAAAAAATGCAGGCTGAGAAAGATGAAATTAGAAAGAATAGAAAACAGGACGAAAGGGCTAGAGTAGCCTATAAAGAAAGAGACAATACTGATAGAGAACGAAGATTCAGAAAATGAATTAAGAAGAAATAATGACAAACGGAATCACAGTAGTCCGAGTAGAAGGAGCAGTGTTAAATCGAGGTCCAGCAGGGGCTCGCGAAGGAGTACTCAAATAGATACAACACAACAAATATTAAATTTCATGGAGAAAGAAAGAGAGAAAGATAGACAAGAAAGAGAACGAGAAGAAGAGGCTGATAAGATAGCCAGAGAAAAAAAGGAGGAGGCAGACAGAGAGGAAAGAAAATACATAATGGAAATGATTGCAGGGAAAAATTTTCAAACGTATAAGAGAACCGCATGGGTTAGAAACCCGGAAAAATATAATACTCCATTAACTATGGTGGGAGGTGGACAGGCCCATAAAACAAATGGGGTGGCTGTGCCACCCTGTCGGAAAAGCGAAATACTTAATACGCATGTTCGAAATATTGATAATCCACAGAAATGGGATGCAGAAGTAATAAAACCACGTAATATTGAAAATAAGACGCGAGAAATGGATTTTTCAGGAAAATTTTCAAACAATAGAAAACCTGAGAACACTTTTAATGAATATGAGACGCTAACAAGTACAGGCCAAAATGAAACGCTGAGTGTACCAGAGAAAAATTAGACGAAATTTATTTACGTGCTTTTTCTTGGAAAGTTTGAGAGATGTTGGTAGAATATTATAAACCAAAGGTCGAAGTTCAATTCCCATTTTATAACGAAATATGTGTTTATGAGTTAAAAATGAAGAAGACTTAAAGAGAGAAAATAAAAATCAAATGAAGCTACAATGAATTAATGCAAATAAAGATAGTGGATACTGGAGTCCAAATCAGATATAACGGTAATTTATTATTTTGCACGAATGACAAAATTGAGAAAAGTAGAGACGAAAAGAGGAATGCAAAAAAGAGACAAAATTTGGAGATTCAGCCTGCAGTGGGGAAAAATAAAATGTCGGATGGGCTGTGCCTTGAAAACATAGACAATAAGGGGGGAAAAGGGGTCAAAGACCAATGGGGACTAAAAGAAGATAATTACAAAAGAGAGATGAAGGACCTACAACGGGTTGGGGGAAGGTTGGGAGATATTGAATGTCGATTTGGATTGAAAAAACTTGGAAAGGAATCTGATATTGGTCTGATCAGCTCAAAAGAGGGTTTGTTCCTTTTTGAGGGGGAGGAATCCCTTGGGGAAGATCCCCTGCGGAAAGACGTGAAAGATAGCCCTTTTCCTCAATACAAAACTGGCGGACAGGTTGTGATCCCTTTACTGAAGCCTCGTCTTTCCAGTCTTCAATAATATCTTCATCCCTCATCGCCGAGCATTATTCATTCAATTATTTTAGGGGATGGGACCCAGAGAAAAGTGATTCATGGTTTGCTAAAAATGTTATTTTATTTCCCTGAACCCTTATTGTTTTCACAGGCGTGGGTATTTTCAGCCTCAGGTTAGTTGACATTATGACAAGGGGCACTTTACTTTTTTTTATCGAGATTTGGGTTGTTTCCACAGATGGAAATTAAGAGGCTAGTGCAGCCAATTTTTCACGATGGCTGGCATCATCGAAAGTGCCAGAAACTGATTCTCTGCTCCTCTCAAATATAAATTCGTGAGAGCAAGGAAATTTTTGTTTTTGATTTGTGCTGTGCACAATGAATTCCTACGAATCTTGGGGACTTGGATTTTCAAAACCAAACGCGCGTGTTAGACGATCTAGACCATGGTGGTCCTACAGTAGAGACGTGTCGAGGACGACCGATCCAGAGCCAAGCAGATGAAGCACAGGCATTGGTAGAAGAGAAGATAAAAAGGAAATTTAGTGTTTATTTTAATTTGATATTGTGTTTGAATTTCCAGCCAATACAACGGGGATGTGGGCCATTTATGTTAGGCGGGAGGTGTTGGAACCCTTGGTCCCAGTTTTGTCAGATAAATGTCCTTCCCAGTGTCATTTCTTTCGGCCCCTTAATTATTTTCCTTCTTTAATTAATAAATATTAATTTCCCTATTATTTTTGACGCCATTTTGGGTCCTCTTAACTGCGTACGTGCTAATAGACCACGAGGGAGAAATTGCGCAGTTAGGGAGATTGGCCAATATATTAGTAATCCTGGGGTTGGCTGGAAAGATTTTTTACCACCCCTAGTAACCCCCACCGCGTGCTGCGGTTAGCGGGCTGGGAGAATTTGTCCTTTTTCGGAGGTTCATTTTATAACGCGTGACTGTAAATATAGTAAGCCTTTTCTATGTACTCTTTTAAACTTTTCAGCTTAGGGCGAATCTAAAAGAGTTAAGTAGAAATCTTATCAGTAAACTTTGGCTTTAAATGTGGCCATAGACCATCCGATCACGTTAGTATAAAGGAACCGTTGGAGTAATCGCGGAAATCCCACTAATTTGGGGCCAAAGAGGGATCGTCCCCCTCCAGTAAGTGGCATAGCAATTTTTTGCGCCATTTTTGCCTTTAAAAGTGGTGACCCCGCACAATAAACCTCCAATACTAATAATAATAATAATCGTGTATTCAAAAGCCTTTATACAGGGCCATATACACTATACATCAAATATAACAGGAAAACAAAAGTAAAACTCCCTTCAGCCTTCTTTTTCCAAACCATAACAAATCTTCTTCACCATAGTTCCTTTCTTATCTTTAGTGACTGATCCATAAATCTACATAATCTACACATGAGGCTAGGTACCGTCTGAGACAACATGCCCCGAAGTGAAAAATTACTTTTCCCCAAAATACCCTCCCTCAAATCAGTAAGCCCCTGGCACCGGCATAGAAAATGGTCCAGATTTTCCTCTTCAATATTACAAATGGGACACGTGTATCTAGACGCCAGGAACCCATTACCTCTCAAATACTTTACTCCTCCATCTTAAAGGCAAACAGTTGGCCCGCAGCTGCAACCAATATGACAAATACTTACTTGGCAAATTAAATTTAAAGTAAATCTCCGGGCCAAACAACTTTTTCACTTCCTTATAAACACTTAATATCTCGGATCTCTCAATTTCATTCCCCCCTGTCTATATCTCCTGATCTTCTAATCTTTGTTTAACTATTCCTATTATATCAATCTGACTATTAGCGGGGCCTCTACCATCATTCCATATATATGACAATCCTAATCTGTCTAATAAGGATTTAACCCTAAAAGGCCACGACCTCTTATGCCCTGAAGCAAGTAGCTCTTCATAGGCCTCTCTAATAAGTTTACCTTGTGGTACCTGCACTAACTTCATCCAAAATCTAACTACCTGAACCAGCCTATGTTTACGAAGCTAACAAAGCCCTAGCTCCCCTTTCAAAAACTGGGTATGCGTAGTTCTATGGAGGCCGAAAAGCCTTTTGTAATAACTTATCTGAAGGGTCTCCAGCTGTTCTGCCGCTTCCATATATATTATGCGCCACTCACTCAAGTTTACGCTGTGTAAAACTCGAAAGCACACCGGTTCTATTGTTAGTTTCTTCGTCGCTTTAAAAATAAATTTGGGCTCAGTTATTCTAATAATAGTTCTTAATACTTGGAGAAAAGGTCATTGGAAAAAAAAATAACACTTGGAAAAAAACATTTAAATGAAACATTACATTTACTTTCTACTGGGATTTTTTTTTTTTTAGTTTTACAAAATTTCCAGATACCTCGCTATTCTTCCGTAATTTTTTAGTGGTCATATACCTAGAAAGAATTGTGTTCTGCCTTCAAACTGTCCAAACACTTTACCCCTCCCCCCTGATGTGTAAATATATAGCCCAAATTATATATTTACCATCTATTATGTCACTTGTCTTTGTCATGTCTAGCGCTAAGCTGAAAAAAATAACGAACAAACCGGTTTTGTTCTCGAGTTTTACCATAGTTTTACACAGCGTAAACTTAAGTGCGTTGCCATCATACACAAGTACCAAAACTCCTTCCCCTACGGAAATTTAAAAAAAAAAAAACTCGAATAAAATTCTAAAGTTTGGAAATCCTTCTTTTCCACGGGGGTGGGTATTTTCCGGGGGGTAAAGTATTTGAACAGTTTGAAGTCAGAAAACAATTCGATCTAGGCATATGGCCACTAAAAAAATTACAGAAGAATAGCGAGGTATCTGGAAAATTTTGTTAACTAAAAAAAAATAAAAAAAAAAAAAAAAAAAAATCCCAGTATAAAGTAAATGTAATGTTTCATTTAAGTGTTTTATCCAAGTCTTATGTGTTTTTTTTTCAATGGCCGTTTTTTTTAAATGCATTAAGTACTATTATTAGGTTAATGGAGTGTTTCATTTAAGTGTTTTAATATGATCGCTGATCAAATTTTGTTATTTGTGCATTTCATTTATGTTATTCTATTGTATTCATTGTCGTATATTTGGATGTAAACTACACTTAGTTATCTGTCTATTTAATATGTATAGTAATTGCGCCAAACATATTTCTCATGCAGAACTGCTCTCCTTTACCCCCCCCCCCCCTAATATGCATAACTGTAGCCCAAATTCATTTATAAAATAACAAAGAAACTAACGAAAAACCCGGTGTGTTCTCGAATTTTACACAGCGTAAACTTGAGTGAGAGGCGCATAATACACAAGCACCAAAATTCCTTCCCCCTACGGAAATTAAAAAAATTGAACACAAATAAATTCGCAAATTTGGATAGCCTTTTTTTCCGGGGGGGGGGGGGGGTATTTACCTTTTTTTGCCGCGGGGGTATTTTCCGTGGGGAGGGGGTATTTTCCGCGGGGGGGAGTATTTTCCGCGCAAGGGGGTATTTTCTGGGGGGTAAACGCCGGCCACGGTAAATTTTTACCAAATCATATTATTGACTTACGAATAAATTGAATATACCAGTCGATGCCTTTTTTTATTCTCTTTCCAAATATAATAATCATTTTTGTCGTAAATAAATTTTACCCCTCCCCCTATATAGGCCTATACCAATTCAGGGTAGCCTGTATTTTTGCACATTTGGGGGGGGGGGGTAAATTTTATTTTTGATGTAAATGGGAGGTAAGTTTAAACTTTACCCCCACCCCCCTAATGTGTAAATATATACCCTGAACTAGTATATAGGGGTGGGGTTAAAATTCATTTCTGACAAAAATTATTGTTATATTTGGAAAGAGCATAAAATAAGGCATCGAGCAGTATATTCACTTTATTCGCAAGTCAATAATATGATTAGGTAAAAATTTACCTAAGGTACTTGGGCTTTATATGGGCATTTCTAAAAAGTCAAGTCTGGTTAATGCTAATGAAATAAAATAAAACAAGATGAATATATAATAGTTTATAAACAAATTTGGGCTATACATTTGCACATTTGGGGGGGGGGGGTGTTGGGTTTGGCGGGTAAATTTCTACCAAATCATATTATTGACTTACGCATAAAGTGAATATACCAGTCGATGCCTTTTTTTATGCTGATTACGAATATAGTAATCATTTCTATCGGAAATGAATTTAAGCCCCCCCCCTATATATGATGCCAATCCACGGTATAGCTTATATTTCTACAGTTGGGGGGCGTAGGCAAATTTTTTTTATGATGTAAATGGTAGTTAAGTTTAAACTTTACCCCCCCCCCTAATGCATAAATATATACCCTGAATTTATATGCATAGGGGGGGGGGGCTGAAATTCATTTCCGATAGAAATGATTAGCCTATTATATTCGTAATCAGCATAACAAAAGGCATCGAATGGTGTATACACTTTTTGCGTAAGACAATAATATGATTTGGTAGAACTTTACCGTAATGCGTTGCGTAACCTAACCTAGGTACCTTTTTCTCTCCCTTAACCCCAAAAAACAACAGTTTAAATATAGTATGCGCAATGAAAACCACGCTATGCATTCCATTACTTTATAGCGGTGCTTGAATTAACCCGTCTAAAACGGGTTTTTCGTCACTGGTTTCCTTGTAACTGTCCATATAATGCCCAAGTACCTAGTTTAAATATTGTAAACGCAAAAAGAAATCACGCTTTGCAACCCATTGCAAATACCCGTTTGACTGGTTTCCTGTAGTACTTTCTGGTACAGTCTATAGCGCTGTGTAGGATATAATGCACAAGTACCATATTTCCCATTTCTATCCTATAAGTAACCTTACTATTCACAAAATAATACCTACTTTTTCGAACAGTAAAACAATCTCTGAATTTAAAGAATGATAAGATAACAAACACAACTTCCGCAGTTGAAATCAACTCACGAATGAAAGTATTGTAACCGGCAATCGGTTTTGGAACCACGAGGATGTTTTTTTAGTATTGCGCATGCTTGTCAAATGCAGATGTTCACTTGAGGCGGTAACTGGAAATCAGCCAGTCTGGAAAAACTTGTTTTCATGCTTACTAATTCTTCAAAGAATGGATCATATTTTTTTTATTCTTTTTTTTTTTTGCAACAACAATATGTAAACCCCACGGGATAAGCTTGGAATTGCTCCCAGGGGAAGGGGGTTCGGCCATCAGTCAAACATAATTTTAAAGATGATTTTGAAGATTTTCTAAGGGCATTGCCTCATACCAGGCTACAATCTGAGACAAATATATGTCTTTACTAGTTGGAAATTAAACGTAAATGCTTGCAGTGTGAAATCAGGACTTGATTTAATTCGAATCGAGGAGGGCAAACACATCTACGAAAGTGAAGAATTAAGGTTCGGCAAAAAATATTGACCAGTTCGGGGGGTACTTGTTAAGAATCCGGTAAACACGCGAGAAGTGAATTTTTGTTAATGCTAATTAAATAAAACAAAATAGGATGAAAATATAATAGTTTATGAACAACTTTGGGCTATATATTTGCACATTAGAGGGTGGGGGTAAAGCATAGCATATATTAAATACGTAACCTAACTTAGGTATCTTTTTTGTCCCTTCAACCCCAAATATTAAAATTTTAAAGCTTTGTCACGGAGTAAGCAATACCTCACAAGGCAGCGAAAACCTGTTTTTCCTAAAGCATCTTTGAGATTTCGATGCAGTCTTTCTCGTGTGTTTACCGGATTCTTAACAAGTACTGTTCGTGGTAACGAACTGTAAGTAAGGAGTGACCCAGGTCAATAGTAACCGAAACTCTACAAAACAGAATTTTGATACCAATAGATAGATACATCAAAAGAATCAAAACTTAAATATCAAAATCATCAAAATTTTAATATATAAGTTTTACTAAGTTTAGTTTTACCCACCAAAAGTTACGAGCCTGAGAATATTTGCCCTATGTTCGAAAAAACGGGAAAACACCCCTTAAAAGCCAAAGAATCTTAATGAAAATCACACTATCAGATTCAGCGTATCAAAAACCCTATTGTAGGGGTTTCAAGCTCTTATCTGCAAAAATGTAGAATTTTGCATTTTTTGCCAGAAGAAAGATCACGGATGCGCGTTTATTTTTTTTTTTTTTTCCAAGGGTTATCGTATCGACCCAGTGGACCTAGAATGTTGGGAGAGGGCTCAATTGAACGGAAATTAAAAATTATACTGCCCTTTTTAATTGACCAAGAAACGGGAGGGCAACTAGGCCCCCTCCCACGCTCATTTTTCCCCAAAGTTACCGGATCAAAATTTTGAGAGCCGTTTTTTTTCAGCATAGTCAATACTATGAAAATCTAATAATTATGTCTTCGAGGGAAACTTAATCCCCCATAGCCCCCGGGGGAAGGGCAGCAAGTTATGAACTTTGCCCATTGTTTACATATAGTATTGGTTATTGGGAAGTATACAGACGTTTTAAGGCTGGATTTTTTCTGGTGGGGGGAGTCGGGGGACGGTAGTTTCGTGGGATCATCTTTCCATAGAGGAATTTTTCATAGAGGAATTTTTCATAGAGAAAAAAATTTTTCCATGAAGGGGGCGCCGGATTTCCCAGCATTATTTAAAAAACGATTTAAATATCTTCTCTATCTTCCTCTTTGATATAGGAATGGAAAAATAATAGATAAGTTTTACCTTCCGAATATTATTGAGAAGCTAACTGGTTTACACGAAAAGCTTTCAGAAACAATGTATCGGCGCTTGTCGCCTCATTATGGTTTGATCCGTATGTTTTATTAATTTTATTTATTTGATGTTATTGTTGTTAATTTTTTATTGGTATTTTTCTTATGAAATGTAATTGTTGATTTTGTTTTTGAATCACATTTTTTGTTTTGTTTTTTAAGTGTTTACTCCACTATTTATCTTGTGATGTCAGTGGGCTATATCTAAAAGATATTTTTATTATTATTATTATCATAGGGGAGTATTATCAGTCTATTTCTTTGCACCAGTTTTATAGATACGTGTTGCATATGCTTTGAAGCAATAGCTTTTGTTCGTTTAATGTTTCAATTAAATGTCAATCAATTTAATTTTTCAATTACACCACCATCTATGTAATAGTTGCCGCTGGCTCTTTACTTTCATCAGAAATGCTATTTTCTTTTTGTTCATATTGTTCAGGAGGTTTCCAAAGCCTTCAAATACATACCTAACATGAACTTAATATAGTGATTAAGAATAAGGTTTCCGGAAGCGTATGAGGTCTATTTCATTTGAAGTTATTCGAATAAATCAATAAAGGAAGAATAAACTGCAGCAAGGTGTCCTTCCCCCAGGGTGTCCTTCCCCCTCTAGGAGACGCTTTTCCGGTGGCATTTTTACTTCAATTTCTTAAAATTCATATCCTTTTAAAGGTGGTCTTCCATATCGAATTTTAAAGGTGGTCTTCCAAAAGGCTTACTCTTATAACTTTAACATTTTTTAACACAAAAAAAAAACTATTTGCTCTTCCATAGACTGGGCGTCCTCCGTCCACAAGAAACGAATTCTTGCAGTATCAATTCTTTCCTTCTTTTTTTTTCTTTTTTTTCAGCCCTTTTTGCGACCAATCTTTATCAACAAAAAAAACAAAATACAACCAACCCATCAACAAAAAACCAAAAATAACCTTAATACCTACATGCACGAGGGCACAGAACTGAACAGAATCTTGAACCATGTCTCCTACGGACGAGGAGGCTACCCACGGCGGGGCTGGTCCTTCCAGCTCAAGTGCGTGTGCCCCTCGTCCCCCATTCGCTTGAGTTCTTGATATAATTTTATGAGTCTGGAATACAGTCAAAGATCTAAAGCAGTGAAAGTAATGAATAACACCGAAAAGCATGTTATGCTCCATAGAAAACTTAGTAGTAGAAGACCTAGTGCTTATATTTGTGCTAACTGAGCTTACTCTTATTTATTAAAATTTATTAGTCTATTGCTTCAGGGTTTTCATTTGAACTCTGATTATCGAGATGGTTACTGAAACGTACCAGTAAATATTTGAGAAACTAGTTATATTTTTTTTAGTTGGTTGCTTTACTTAGCGCTTTTTACTAATAACTCGGTAATAACAGTTTTTCTGACTGTTGCTTTACAGTTTTCTCTTCAATTACCCAAAGGCCTGGGTTTAATACCAAGAAAGTTGGATTCTAAGTACATTCGGGAAAAAGGGATCTGTGTTTCTTCCGGATTCTTTCGCGTCAAAGCAGCAGATTCCTTTTTTTTTTAGTACAATTAAGAATCCGAGATCCAAGGGTGCGTCTTGGCACAGCCACTAAACAGAAAAGCAGGTATGATAAAAAGGAAAGGTTCGTGTGAAGACGTGATAAAAGGCAACTTTTACCGCTGGCCAAGCCATATTGAATAGGGCTGCGAAGCGTGACGTCAATTCTTGGGCGGGAAATTCAAATTACGATGAAACGTGGATGAGTAGACACGTTTTTTCGGAACTTAGGCGAATTCTTTTGGCCTAAAATGTTTGTCGTAGATCCTACTAATCCACCAGAACATTTTCACTTCGAAATAATACTAGGAATATTGACAATCAGTTGTTAGTTACAACTACAAACCACGTTTCACGGTACTTTGAATTTCGCACCTTGCTTTTTACCTCATCACCGCGCAGCCCTATGTTGTATAACTTAAAAACCGTGTTCCGGGATTTTTTTTCAAATTTCGGGATTTTTTTTTGAAGAAAAATCGGAATTTTAATTTTGAGCTGGTGGCAACGCTGCATGTGTAATAGATAAAAAGTGACACCATCAGTGCCATCGTAGGGGTACCTAGTTTTTGCATGGAAATCAACAACTTGCAGTCCTCCGTTCTTCTTCTTTAGGTACATATCAGTTGTTTTTAGTCTTGGGGGTTCTTTTCCTTGCCAAATAAACCCGTAAATGATTTTTCCAAGTTTTAAAAGATCGCTTTTGAAGGTGCTGAAATATTCGACAGATACCGAATAACAGGCAAGCTGTATATATTTACATATTGCACACTTTGGAATATTTTATAAGTTTCCTTCCCTGTCCATTTTTAATGCCTCCGGCGTGCCTCCGTGCCTCATGCCTCCAGGTGTCCCTCAAAATGCCCAGTTGTTAAACCCTCGGTTTACTTGCGGCATCTGATTCCAACTGCAAGGATAGAGAATAAAGTCACTCAAAACCATTGATGGCGCATAAGGCGTAGACAATTATCGACGTTTCAGTTGCTGGGTTTTTTACAACGACGCGTAGAAATAACTGTTGTCCAACCTTGCAGCAGCTGGGATAGAGCCCCAGGTTCCATGTTTCCAAGCTGAGATCAATCTACTGCGTTACCACAGGTTAGAAACTAATATTTTACTGCTACACTAACGACAGAGCTTACCCGTTACTTCAGAGTAGCTTGAATTCGATCCTCGTGTCCTGGAGGCGAATCCTTTACAACTATATCGGGGTGAAATCGATATCCGTGACAGAGGAATTATGAACCTTTCTTGCGACAGGCAGGATAGAAACAGAACCTTTGCTCAGGAGACACGGCCTCACCCAATTTGTTGTCAAAAGGTGACTGCGAGAACGCTACGTTTATGGTTATGGCCCCTGTGAAACACGCGATAGTGCGACAAGGCTACATCTATATATCATGGTTGCAGCGACAGCTGATACTTAGTAAAGAACAAACCACAGTCGATAGCAACTTTAAACTTGAAAAGCCGTTTAAAAAAAACTGTGTAGTGAAAACAAATTCCCATTTATAGCTAATTCAAAAGTGGTAACTGTTATTGTGATTAATCTTAATAATAAGAGTTTGTTTTAGAAGAAATTGCATCGAAAGAACAGGATACTTGTATCATTGAATTCATTAATTTTAGACCAATCCATTCACTAAGTCAGAATCATGATTTTACTTATACTTTTTTTCTTTGAGAACGGCTCAAACTTCCTTAAAAGTAGGAATATTTGTAATTCGGCAGATGGATATTGCTGAGTCTCTGCTCTTGAATTTTAGCAAAATTGTTAGTAGGCTGAAACTTTAAAAACAAGGGCCTGTAGAAAAATAACATAACGAAAACTTTCAAATAGAAGACAAACATGAAGCATCTCACCTCAACGCCTTTTAAATGATTTTTAGATTCTTAACAAAACCAAGTCTCACAAAAAAAAGAAATCGGCAAGAGTTGGTAAGCACACTAATTAAGTTTGGAAACGAATAACAGAAAATACCTCTTTATCTTTATATCCATTGGGAAACTTGTAAATGCCATTGTATACTAACTCAGATTGCTGACCTACATGGATGTTTATATACGTATGGTTTAATCAGTAGAAAGCACTACGTAATTTTATATGGGCTAATGATTTGTAAACACTTCTTAGTCTTTTCTTCTATTTCTTATTAGTTGTTTATTGGTTTTTCTCAGGAAAGAAAAATTGAGGGTAGGACCTTAAATATGAGAATAAAAACCTTTAATCAATGTTTGAAGCGAATTTCCTATGCTGCCACTACCAAGAACAACTTATGGTGGTATTAATGCACCTGAGGGCAAAAGAGCTGCACAAGATACCTTCCACTCAACTGTTTTCAAAATATCACTAAACTTTACCCCATAAAGTGCTAACTTTCTTTAATTTTTTTTCTCTTCCCCTCTTTTCAGAAACGTCCCCAGTTGGACTGAACAAACTATTTTCAAGGTTTTGGTGATTACCTGTTCTGGGAGTCATTCCACGACTAGACAATCGTTAGAGGAGGTTTTCCTAAAAAAAAATCCGTTCAACAGCTAGATCAGTGGTTTTCAAGCTTTATTTGGTATTCGTGTATTATATAGTACACACTCGAGAAGTGGAGTTAGGCAATGAAACATATAAAAATATAATGAGAATACAATACTTTAATAACAAAATTATGAAAACTACAACGAAGAATTATGGTAGGGGAGCCGCACAGAGCGCATTATATTAAATACCTAACCTAGCCCAACCAATTTCAAATATTTAATAAACGATAAATTAAGCAAGAAAAACGGGTTTTAATTTTAATAAAGCAGTGAATAAATAACAACAAAATAAACACTTAATTAAAAAACACTCCGAATATTTCGGCCCCACGTCCGGGAGCCTTTCTCAACAGAAAAAAGAGAAAAAAAAAATGTTCTTTAAAAAAAATAACATTCATCGAAATACAACAAACCCGTTTTAAAATTAAAACCCGTTTTTCTTGCTCAATTTTTCGTAAATGGAAAAGCAGAATGGTGGAAGAAATTATTAAATATTTAATAAAAATTCACCTACAACATAGATTTTAACTTAGTCTAAGCTAATTTTCTTCAAATACTGACAGGTATAAACCGGTTATTGTATGATCTGTAGATCCCAATTCTCAAGTATTTAGTATATAATACACAAGTACCCTTTATTTTACCACGACTCCCTTAAAAATGTTTGATCATATGGTACCTCCCTTCCATTTTTAAAAATAATACAGACACGGAAATTCTTAGTACTACAAAATCTATAAAGACAAATTCTTATAAGCAAAGAAAAAGAATAACAATTTTACATTATTGTCCTTTAATGAGACTAATCAAAAATTTTTTTTCCATTAAATGAGTTTTTCAAAGAAAAGTAAAGAACTCCATTAAGCAAAAATGAGCAAAAATAAAATCAAATAATCTACCAAGCGTGAGACTACCACAAATCAGCATCGATAAATAAATGAAACCCAAAACGAATAGAAACTACAGAAAATAACCGAGTCAAACTCAAAATGAACGGAAATTAACATAGGTTGGGCTCAAAACCCCTATGCCTTCCCAAGGCCAGAACATAATTTGCACTTTACTGAAAAAATATAAATGTTTTTACTTTTATAACTTTAATTTATCAAATTATATTAACATTTTGATTACTAAATATCAGTATATGTATATTAAACTGACAATGCACATTCATTCGCTGTCCAATTACTTTCAACTATTAAAAAGGCACTTGCCCTTTGAATTTCCATTCAAATGAGCCCTTTTGAAGTTTCTACGCCAACGCTTTCAATAAAAACCTTATAAACTCCTAGGGCATAACTTACAACCCTTGCCCTGAGGGCTGTGAGGGGTTTGTCATCCTCAAATACCTAGTTTCCAGAACTTTCTGCTACGTTGAACAAAATGGCTATCAGTAGATTGTATATATGGAATTCCAAGGGTTTATGTTCCTTGGCACCTTTCCAATGCAGATTACCAGACTGCTTATTGCTATTGATATCAATTGCACAAGGAATTTCACAAGAATATACACTACAGTTTGACGTGCACATTGCAAAAAGCGAGCAAACCTATAAAGTGGTCAAACACGTTTTGAAACTATTTGCGAATTGGACTCTATGAACGATATTAATTAATATTTGAATAATAGGAGCGTGAATGATTCTAATTAGTGATTGGATCGTATGAAGATAGAGAAAAGGGTTAAATTGATTAGCAGTTAAGGTAACCCTGAAGATCATGTTAATTCATACCTTACTTATTATAAATTTGGAACAATATCAATATATGGAAATGGTTAACAATGATAAAATGGTCTTATGACTTGACCTAGCTTTACTTCTTCGATGTGTTCTGTATAATACACAAGTGGCGTTTGAACAGTGTTGTCAGTTTAAAATAGAGTCTAACGTTATAGTATACTAAAAAGTTGATACCAAGAGAGATGTAGATGGCAAGAAAATAATTTCAATAATGAAATTAAAAACAAACATTATAAATCATTGCAAATTAAGCAGTAAGGGGTATGTGATTACAAACCATAAAGGATAATACGCAAACCTGATCCTAACCATCAGAGACCACAACCCCCTAAAGGTCCTCTAGCCCTCAACACGCAGGGCGCCCCCCTCCGCTCCAACTTTTTGGCCCCTTCTCCCTATTTTTTTGAATTTTTTTTTTCATTTTTTTTTAACTTTTTTCTATTTTTTTTAATGATATATTTTTTTCAACTTTTTTTTACATTTCTTCGAATGAGATGAAACATACGTAAAACAAAAAAATCACATTTAATATTTTCCAAACTCAAAATGAGAATGGTATAGACATGATAGTTATGACCTTTATTATTAGAAAAATAATATTTGTAGTAGCACTTTTTTTTTATTGGACTAAAAAATTTTCTTGGACTTCGAAATTATTCAACTTTTTTTTACGTATCCTAAAATGACATAAAATATGCTTACGGCTCTAACAATCAAAATTTGATTGGACGATTTTGGGAAAAAGTGGCGTGGGATGGGGGGGCCACGATTTTTGGGTTACTTAAAAAGGGTACTTGAACTTTCCATTTCCGTTAGAATCAGCCCTCTCTGGAAGTTTTAGGCCCACTGCGTCGATACGAAAACCCTTGGAAAAAAAAGAAAAATAAAGAAACAAATAAACAAGTATCATTGATCTTTTTACTGGCCAAAAATGCAAAATTCCACATTTTTGCTGATATGAGCTTGAAACTGCCAAAAATTAACCTTAAAAATGAATAAAACCCAGTAGCCTATACATAGTTCTCAGTAGTAGAAAAGGGGTACCAGCACAGAACGAACACTCTGCTGCCATCTATAATCGCATCTAACGGGACTTAACCACATAGACAAGGTTATTTATCCAAGAGGGGAACTAGATTTCTGAGAAATTGATTTACGTAATCGAAGGGGAATTATAGATCCACTAACGGGAAGTAGTTTTCTGGAAAATTGATTTGCATAATCGGCGAGGAATTCTATCATGAGGGGAATTCATTTTTAAATATTGCTTCTCAGGTCATTAGGTCTGAGATATAAATTAATATTCTATTTAAATATGGCTTCTCTGATCTTTAGGTCTGAGAGATAAATTAATATTTTATTTTTAAATATGGCTTCTCAGCTCTTTAGGTCTGAGAGATAAATTTATATTATATCGAAACCATAATAGTGTAAGTAGGAAAACCTCAGATATATTTTCAGAAAGTCATACGAGATCAAGACAGATTGAATATATTTTACGCGGGAAATCGTATCCTGGGAATTTCAAATGTGACAGCGCAAGGATGCCGAAACAAAAAAACACGCAGAAATTACTTTACAGGATTATTTGGGCGAAAACAAATCAATCAACATTTTAGGGATTTTTTGGGCGGAACAGTTTGAGACATTTTAGAGGATGATTTGGGGTGAAACTATGTGGTCGTTATAATACACAAGTTCCATTTGAACAGTGTTGTAAGGTCCCAACCCCCGGGCCCCCAAAGGGTCCCTCCTCCCAGGACCCCAAAGGCCCCCCTGGCCCCCCCTGGCCCACCTCCCCTCGGGCCCCCAAAGGGCCCCTCTCTCCCCGGCCCCCATTTTTGTATTGCTTTTTTTGGCGCACTTGAGACACACAAGGCCCCCCCCTCACCCTCAACTTTTTGGCTCCCCCCCCAAATATGTCTTTTCAGAATAACTTCCTTACTTAATATCCCTCCTAAACCAATTTTACAACTTGAAGTACTCATCCTTATCGCCCAAAACTTTACATTATGGCTTTTTGAACACCCCAACACCAAGCAATACTTTTAAAAAGGCTTTATTATGTCTTTTCAGAACAAGTTCTTTACGTAATGTCCCTCCTAAACTTATTTTATAACTTGAAGTACTCATCCTTTTCACTCCCAACAATACTTTACGACTTTTTGAATACCCCACCAAGCAATCCTTTTCAAAAGAATTTATTATATTTTTCAGAACAAGTTCTTTTCTTAATGTCTCTCTTAAACCCATTTTACAACTTGAAGTACTCATCTTTTTCACCCACAACTTTGCTTTATGGCTTTTTGAATACCCCAACACCAAGTAATACTTTTAAAAAGGCTTTATTATATCTTTTCAGAACAAGTTCTTCGAGTAATGTCCGTCTTAAACCAATTTTACAACTTTAAGTACTCATCCTTATCACCCACAACTTTACTTTACAGCTTTTTGAACACCCCCACACCCAGCAATACTTTTCAAAAGGCTTTATTATATCTTTTCAGAACAAGTTCTTTGCGTAATGTCCCTCCTAAACCTATTTTACAACTTGAACTACTCATCCTTTTCACTCCCAACAATACTTTACAGCCTTTGAATACCCCAACACCAAGTAATACTTTTCAAAAGGCTTTATTATATCTTTTCAGAACAATTTCTTTACGTAATGTCCCTCCTAAACCAATTTTACAACTTGAAGTACTCATCCTTATCACCCACAACTTTACTTTACAGCTTTTTGAACACCCCCACACCCAACAATACTTGTCAAAAGGCTTTATTATATCTTTTCATAACAAGTTCTTTGCGTAATGTCCCTCCTAAACCAATTTTACAAGTTGAAGTACTCACCCTTTTCACCCACAGCTTTACTTTATGGCTTTTTAAATACCCCAACACCAAGCAATACTTTTCAAAAGGCTTTATTATATATTTTCAGAACAAGTTTTTTACGTAATGTTCCTCCTAAACCAATTTTACAACTTGAAGTACTCATCCTTTTCACCCACAACTTTACTTTATGGCTTTTTGAACACCCCAACCGCAAACAATACTTTTCAAAAGGCTGTAATATATTTTTCAGAACAAGATCTTTTCTTAATGTCCCTCCTAAACAAATTTTACATCTTGAAGTACTCATCCTTTTCACCCAAAACTTTACTTTATGGCTTTTTGAATACCCCAACACCAAGAAATACTTTTCAAAAGGCTTTATTATATTTTTTCAGAACAATTTCTTTTCTTAATGTCCCTCCTAAACCAATTTTACAACTTGAAGTATTCATCCTGTTCACCAACAACTTTACTTTACAGCTTTTTGAACACCCCAACACCAAGCAATACTTTGAAAAGGCTTTTTTTATATGTTTTCAGAACAAGTTCTTTACTTAATGTCCTTCCTAAACCAATTTTACAACTTGAAGTACTCATACTTTTCACCCACAACTTTACTTTACAGCTTTTTGCATACCCCACCACCAGGCAATACTTCTCAAAAGACTTTATTATATTATTTTAGAACAAGGTCCTTTCTTAATATCCCTCCTAAACCTATTTTACAAGTTGAAGTACTCATCTTTTTCACCCACAACTTTACTTTACGGCTTTTTACATGCCCCAACACCAAGCAACACTATTCAAAGACTTTTTTATATCTTTTCAGAACAAGTTCTTTACGTAATGTCCTTCCTAAACCAATTTTACAACTTGAAGTACTCATCTTTTTCACCAACAACTTTACTTTACGACTTTTTGCATACCCCAACATCTAGCAATACTTTTCAAAAGGCTTTATTATATTATTTCAGAACAAGTTCTTTACGTAATGTCCCTCCTAAACCTATTTTACAACTTGAAGTACTCACCCTTTTCACACAGAACTTTACTTTAGTGCTTTTTGAATACCCCAATACCAAGCAATACTTTTCAAAAGGCTTTATTATATTTTTTCAGAACAAGTTCTTTACGTAATGTCCCTCCTAAACCTATATTACAACTCTAAGTACTCATCCTTTTTACACACAACTTTACTTTATGGTTTTTGAATACCCCAACACCAAGCAATACTTTTCAAAGGCTTTATTATATCTTTTAAGAACAAGTTCTTTATGTAATTTCCCTCCTAAGCCAATTTTACAACTTGAAGTACTCATCCTTTTCACACACAACTTTACTTTACAGCTCTTTGAACACCCCAAAACCAAGCAATACTTTTCAAAGGCTTTATTATATCTTTTAAGAACAGGTTCTTTATGTAATGATCCACCTAAACCAATTTACAACTTGAAGTACTCATCCTTTTCACCCACAACTTTACTTTACAACTTTTTGCCTACCCCAACACCAAGCAATACTTTCAAAAGGCTTTATTATATCTTTTCAGAACAAGTTTTTTACGTAATGTCCCTCCTAACCCAATTTTACAACTTGAAGTACTCATCTTTTTCACCTACAACTTTACTTTATGACTTTTGTCATACCCCAACACCAAGCAATGCTTTTCAAAGGCTTTATTATATCTTTTCAGAACAAGTTCTTTACGTAATGTCCTTCCTAAGCCAATTTTACTACTTGAAGTACTCATCCTTTTCAGCCACAACTTTACTTTACGGCTTTTTGTATATCCCAACACCAAGCAATACTTTTCAAAAGGCTTTATTATATCTTTTCAGAACAAGTTCTTTACGTAATGTCCCACCTACACCAATTTTACCATTTGAAGAACTCATCCTTTTCACATACAACTTTACTTTACAGCTTTTTGAAGACCCCGACACCAAGCAATACTTTCAAAAGGGTTTATTATATCTTTTCAGAACAGGTTCTTTACGTAATGTCCCTCCTAGACCCATTTTACAACTTGAAGTACTCATCTTTTTCACCCAGAACTTTACTTTACGACTTTTTGTATATCCCGACACCAAGCAATACTTTTCAAAGGCTTTATTATATCTTTTCAGAACAAGTTCTTTACGTAATTTCCTTCCTAAACACATTTTACAACTTGAAGTACTCATCCTTTTCACCCACAACTTTACTTTACGACTTTTTGTATATCCCGACACCAAGCAATACTTTTCAAAGGCTTTATTATATCTTTTCAGAACAAGTTCTTTACGTAATTTCCTTCCTAAACCAATTTTCCAACTTGAAGTACTCATCTTCTTCACCTGCGACTTTACTTTATGACTTTTTTCATACCCCAACACCAAGCAATACTTTTCAAAGGCTTTATTATATCTTTTCAGAACAAGTTCTTTACGTAATGTCCTTCCTAAACCAATTTTACAACTTGAAGTACTCATCAATTCACACAAAACTTTACTTTACGACTTTTTGCATACCCTAACACCAAGCAATACTTTTAAAGGGCTTTATTATATCTTTTCAGAACAAGTTCTTTACGTAATGTCCCTCCTAAACCAATTTTATAACTTGAATTACTCATCTTTTTCACACACAACTTTACTTTACAGCTTTTTTGCACACCACAACATCAAGCAAGGTTCCACTTCAGTTCAGATTTTTCTCCAAAGACAAATTTAAAGATCTCCTCTAAATTTTTTGTAGAAGATAGAAAAAGTTATACATTGATCGTGAATATTTCACCATGACGATACGAAGCTCCACTTTAATTCTGAGATTTTTCCCAGAGTCATAAAAAAATTTAAAGCTCTGTTCGAAATTTTAACGTTGAAGATAGGAAAAGTTATAGTTCAAAAAGATAAAAAGTTCAATTTTAATTTTAATTCTATCTATGAGAAGAAATAAGTTACAGATCAATTTAATTTTTTCCAGAAAAAATAAAATTTTCCACTTCAGTTCAGATTTTTTTTCAAAGAGATGACAAAATTTAAAGTACTGTTCCAAATTTTTCATAGAAGATAGAAAAAGTTATACTCTGATCGTGAAAAGTTAGCTCAATTCTGAATTTTACGAAAAAACTTACACTTCAATTCTAATTTCTCTAGAGAAAATAAGAAGCTTCCACTTCAGTTCTTAATTCCCCAAAGACATACAAAATTAAAGTTCTATTATAAATTTTCCAGTAGAAGATAGAAAAAGTTTTACCATAGTTGTGAATATTTTCCAGGAAGATAAAAAGTTCCACTTTTATTCTAAATTTTCTCAACGAAGTGAGGGAAAGTTCAAGTTCTCTTCTGAACTTTCTCAATGAAAAAGAAATTAGTTACAGATCAATTCCATTGTTATTTCTCAAATGACATAAAAAATTAAAGTTCTGTTCTAAATTTTTCCGTGGAAGATAGGAAAAGTTATACTATGATTGTTTATATTTTTCATGAAGATAAAAAGTTTCACTCTTATTCTAAATTTTTATAATTTCACTTCAGATTTTTCTCAGAGATGAAAAAATTTAAAATTTGGTTCTAAATTTTACCCTAGATACATCGATTCTGAATTTTTCCTACAAGAAGAGAAAAAGTTCAGCTTTGATTACATATTTTCTCAAAGAAGTGAAGAAAACTTCAAGTTCTGTTCCAAATTTTTCTTAGAAGATAGAAAAAATTATAATTTGATCGTGAATATTCGCCATGACGATAAGGAGCTATACTTTAATTCTGAGTTGTTTCGAAGAAGTGCAATATGTTCAAGTTTTCTTCTGAATTTTCTTAAAGAAAAGAAAAAGTTAGCTCAATTCTGAAATTTGCCAAAGAAAATGAAAAAAGCTTCAACTTCAGTTCTTAATTTCTCAAAGACATAAAACATTTTAAGTTCTGTTGTATTTTTTTCCATAGAAGATAGGAGAAGTTATATTATGATTGTGAATATTTTCCACGAAGATAAAAAGTTTCATTTTAATTCTAAATTTTCTTAATTTCAATTCCGATTTTTCTCAAAGAAATGAAAAATTTGAAGTACTCTTCCAAATTTTTCTTAGAAGATAGAAAAAAGTTATATATTGATCGTGAATATTGGCCATGACGATAAGGAGATACACTTTAATTCTGAGTCTTCTCGAAGAAGCGCAAAATGTTCAAGTTCTCTTCTGAATTTTCTTAAAGAAGAGAAAAATTTCTTTAAATGAGAAAAACTCAATTCTGAATTTTACCAAAGAAAATGAAAAAAAGCTTCCGCTTCAGTTCTTAATTTCTCAAAAGGTATAAAAAATTTAAAGTTCTGTTCTAAATTTTTTCCATAGAAGATAGGAAAAGTTATACTATGATTGTGCATATTTTCCATGAAAATAAAAAGTTCCACTTTAATTCTGAATTTTCTCAATGAAGTGAAGAAAAGTTCAAGTCTCTTCAGAATTTTCTCAATGAAAAAGAAATAAGTTACAGATCAATTCTAATTTTTTCCATGAAAATAAAAGGTTCCACTTCGATTCTTAATTTTCTCAGATATGAAAAAATTGAAAGTTCTGTTCTAAATAGTTACAGATCAATTAGAATTTTTCCTATGAAAATAAAAAGGTTCCACTTCCGTTCTGTTTTTCTCAAAGAGATGAAATATTAAAAGATCTGTTCTAAATTTTTGCGTAGAAGATAGAAAAAGTTATACCTTAGATGTGAATACTTACCATGAAGATAAAAAAGTCCACTTTAAATCTGAATTTTCTCAATAAAGTGAAGAAACGTTCAAGTTTTCTTCTAATTTTTCCAAGAAAATAAAAAGGTTCAACTTCAGTTCTGGTTTTTCTCAAAGAGATGAAAAATTTAAAGTTCTGTTCTAAATTTTACCGTAGATACTTTGATTCTGAATTTTTCCTCCAAGAAGAGAAAAGGTTCTGCCTTAATTCTATATTTTCTCAAAGAAGTGAAGAAAAGTTCAAGTTCTCTTCTGAATGTTTTCCCAGAGAAGAGAAAAGGTTCCACTTTAATTATGAGTTTTCACAACGATGTGAAGAAAATTTCAAGTTCTCTTCTGAATTTTCTCAAAGAAAAGAAAAAAGTTATAGTCCAATTCTAATTTTCTCCAAAGAAAATAAAAAATCTCTGAGTGGGAGGATTTTGCACGGGGATTAATTTTACATGAGGTGGGGGGTTTTCCAGGGGTGAAATTTTCAGGGAAATTTTACCAATTTTTTTTTCCCGGAGACGTGAGCTGACTTTTAAATTCAATTTGAGCTCCTTTGTCTTAGGGATTTGCTCATCAAATTTTTAAATTAGAAAATGAGGGCGTCGTTCTATTATTAAAGACAATCCTTCAAGCTCTTATCAGCAAAAATGTGGAATTTTGCATTTTGACGGAGTGGAAGGATTTTGTACGGGGATTAATTTTACATGAGGAGGGGGTTTCCAGGAGGTGAAATTTTCAGGGGGAAATCTTACCAATTTTTACGCAGGAGACGGAACAGAAAGAATTTGAACTTTAGCGTAAGGAGCTAGGTGTCGAGGAGGGAGACAATAGATATTGATGATAATACTAAACTAACTTAACCATAAAATTCCACATTATTGCACATAAATACCAAAACCATAGGTTAGGTTAGGTTAGCCTATGTACGCGCGCGTACATATCATAGGGCTCTCATATCATCACTTGAAGTAAATATGTCTATGTTAATTTTGACTCTATGGATATCGTTGTACAAAGCAAGGCTTTGAAACAGAATTATTCTTTAGTTTTCTTTTAAGGGGTATCACATTTTCACTTTGAATAGATATTAATTTATAATCTTCGACTTTATGCATACATAAAAACTAAGCATTCCTTTCAAAAAGTCACTATTCTGCCACTTCCTTCATAGGGCTCTCACATCATCACATATAATAGATATTACTTTATTAATTTCGACTTTATGCATACCCAAATACTAAGCAATACTTTTCAAATAACAGTATTCTATCATTTCCCTTATAGAGCTGTCATAAAATTACTTAGAATAAATATTACTGTATTAATTTTGACTTTTTGCATACCTCAATACTAAGCAATAATTTTCAAAAGAAATTATTCTATCATTTCCCTCATAGAACGGTCATATCTTCCCTTAGAATAGATATTACATTATTAATTGCGACTTTGTACATGCCCCAATACTAAGCAATACTTTTCGAAAGACATTATTCTATCATTTCGCTCATATGATTGTCTCATCATCACTTATTAATTCATCATCATTATATTAATTTTGACTTTATGCATATTCCAACATTAAGCAATACTTTTTAAAGAAAATTATTCTATCATTTTCCTCATAGGGCTGTCAAATCATCACTTAGAATAGATATTACTTTATTAATTTCGTCTTTATGCACACTCCAATGCTAAGCAATATTTTCCAAAAGACATTATTCTATCATTTCCCTTATAGGGTTGTCATATCATCACTTAGAATTGATATTGATTTTTTAATTTCGACTTTATGCATACTCCAAAACTAAGCAATACTTTTCAAAACACATTATTCTATGATTTCCCTTATAGGGCTGTCATATCATCACTTAGAATAGATATTACTTTATTAACTTTGACTTTATACGTACCTCAATACTAAACAATACTTTTCAAAAGACATTATTCTATCAATTTCCTCATAGGGCTGCCATATCATCACTTAGAATAGACATTACTTTATTACGTTCGATTTTATGCATATCCCATTATTAAGCAATACTTATTCTATCATTTTCCTCATAGGCCTGTCATATCATTACTTAGAATAGATATTACTTTATTAATTTCGACTTTATGCATATCCCATTACTAAGCAATACTTTTCAAAAGACATTATTCTATCATTTCCCTTGCATGGCTGTCATATCATCACTTACAATAGATATTACTTTATTAATTTTGAATTTATGCATACCTTAATGCTAAGCAATACTTTTCAAATGACATTATTCTATCATTTCCCTCATAGAGCGGTCATATCTTCATTTAGAATAGATATTAATTTATTAATTTCGACTTTATGCATATCCTAATGCTAAGCAATACTTTTCAAAAGACACTATTCTAACATTTCCCTCATAGGGCTGCCATATCATCACTTAGAATAGATATTACTTCATTAATTTCGACTTTATGCATACTCCAATACTAAGCAATACTTTTCAAAAGAAATTCTTCTTTCATTTCCTTCATCGGGATGCCATAGCATCTCTTAGAATAGATATTACCTTATTAATTTTGACTTTATGCATGCTTCAATACTAAGCAATACTTTTCAAAAGACAATATTCTATCATTCCCCTTATAGGGCTGTCATATCATTACTTAGAATAAATATTAAATTATTAATTTTTACTTGATGCATACCCTAACACTAAGCAATACTTTTGAAAAGACATTATTCTATCATTTCACTCGAAGGGAGGTCATGTCATCCCTTTATTAATTTCGACTTTATGCATATCCCAATACTATCATCATAGAATAGATATTACTTTATTAATTTCGAATTTATGCATACCTCAATGCTAATGAATGCTTTTCAAAAGACATTATAATATCATGCCCCAATACAAAGCAATACTTTTCGAAAGACATTATTCTATCATTTCCCTCATAGAGCTGTCATATCATCCCTTAGAATAGATATTACTTTATTATTTTTGACTTTATGCATATCCCAATACTAAGCAATACTTTTCAAAAGAAAATATTCTTTCATTTCTCTCATAGGGCTTTCATATGATCACTTAGAATATATACTACTTTATTAATTTCGACTTTATACATACCTCAATACTAAGCAATACTTTTTAAAAGACATTATTCTATTATTTCGCTTATAGAGCTGTAATATCATTACTTAGAATAAATATTACTTTATTAATTTTGACTTTTTGTATATCCTTAATACTAAGCAATACTTTTCAAAAGACATTATTCTATCATTTCCCTCATAGAACGGTCATATCATCCCTTAAAATAGATATTACTTTATTAATTTTGACTTTGTGAATATCCCAAGACTAAGCAATACTTTTCGAAAGACATTATTCTATCATTTCGCTCATAGGACTGTTTCATAATCACTTAGAATAGATGTTATTTTATTAATGTCGAATTTATGCATACCCCAATACTAAGCAAAACTTTTCAAAAGACATTATTCTACCATTTCCCAGATAGGACTGTCATATCACCACTTAGAATAGATATTAATTTATTAATTTCGACTTTATACATATCCAGATACTAAGCAAAACTTTTTAAAGGAAATTGTTCTTTCATTTCTCTCATACGGCTGTTATATCGTCACTAAAAATAGATATTACTTTATTAATTTCGACTTTATGCATATCCCAATATTAAGCAATACTTTTTAAGGGAAATTATTCAATCATTTTCCTCATAGGGCTGTCATATCATCACTTAGAATAGATATTACTTTATTAATTTTGACTTTACGCATTCTCCAATGCTAAGCAATACTTTCCAAAAGACATTATTCTATCATTTCCCTTATAGGGCTGTCATACCATCACTTAGAATAGATATTGCTTAATTAATTTTTACTTTATGCATACTCCAATGCTAAGCGATACTTTACAAAAGACATTATTCCATCCATTCCCTTATAGGGCTGTCATATCATTACCTAGAATAGATATTGCTTTATTAATTTCGACTTTATGCATACCCAATGCTAAGCAATACTTTTCAAAAGATATTATTCTATCATTTCATTATAGGGCTGTCATATCTTCACTTAGAACAGATATTATTTTATTAAATTTAACTTTATGCATGCCTCAATGCTAAGCAATACTTTTAAAAAGACATTATTCTATCATTTCCCTCATAGGGCTGCCATACCACCCCTTAGAATAGATATTACTTTATTAATTTTACTTTATGCATACCCATATACAAAGCAATACTTTTCAAAATACATTATTCTATCATTTCCCTCATAGGCCTGTCATATCATTACTTAGAATAGATACGACTTTATTAATTTTGACTTTATGCATATTCCAATACTAAGCAATACTTTTCAAAGAAATTATTCTTTCATTTCCCTCATAGGGCTGTCATACCCTCCCTTAGAATAGATATTACTTTATTAATTTTACTTTATGCAGTTCCCAATACTAAGCAATACTTTTCAAAAGACATTATTCTATCATTTTCCTCATAGGCCTGTCATATCATCACTTAGAATAGATATTACTTTATTAATTTCGACTTTATCCATACCCACATAATAAGCAATACTTTTCAAAAGACATTATTCTATCATTTCCCTCATAGGGTTGTCATATAATCACTTAGAATAGATATTACTTTACTATATTTGACTTTGTGCATACCCCAATACTAAGCAATACTTTTCAAAAAACATTATTCTATCATTTCTTTCAGAGGGCTATCATATCTTCACTTAGAATATATATTACTTTATTAATTTTGACTTTATTTATACTCCAATACTAATTAATACTTTTCAAAAGACATTATTCTATCATTTCCCGCATAGGACTGTCATATCATAACTTAGAATACATATTACTTCATTAATTTCGACTTAATGCTTACCCACATGCTAAGAAATACTTTTCAAAAGAAATAATTCTACCATTTTCCTCCAATGATATACATATCACCACTTAGAATGGACATTAATCTACTAATGTCGAATCTATATACATCCCAATATTAAGCAGATCTTTTAAAAAGACATTATTTAATAATTTCCCTCAAAGGGCTGTCATATCATCACTTAGACTAGATATTAATTTATTAATTTTGACATTATTTATACTCCAATAATAACTAATACTTTTCAAAAGACATTATTCTATCATTTCCCTCATATGGCTGTCATATCATCACTTGAACTTACAATAGATATTACTTCATTAATTTCGACTTTATGCATACCCAAATACTAAGCAATACTTTTCATAAGACAGTATTCTATCATTTCCTTCATCGAACTGTCATAGCATCACTTAGAATAGATATTACCTTATTAATTTCGAATTTATGCATACCACAATGCTAAAAAATACTTTTAAAAAGACATTATTCTTTCATTTCCCTCATAGGGCTGTCATATAATCACTTAGAATAGATATTACTTTATTAATTTCGACTTTATGCATGCTCCAAAACTAAGCAATACTTTTCGAAAGACATTATTCTATCATTTCCCTCATAGGACTGTCATATCATCCCTTAGAATAGATATTAGTTTATTAATTTTGACTTTATGCATACCCAAATACTAAGCAATGCTTTTCAAAATAAAATATTCTTTCATTTCTCTCATAGGTCATCTGATCACTTAGAATAGATATTACTTTATTAATTTCGACTTTATACATTCCCCAATACTAAGCAATACTTTTCAAAGGCATAATTCTATCATTCACCTCATCACTTAGAATAGATATTACTTCATTAATTTCGACTTTATGCCTACCTCAATACTAAGCAATACTTTTCAAAAGACATTATTCTATTATTTCCTTCATAGGGCTGTCATATCATCACTTAAACTTACAATAGATATTACTTTAGTAATTTTGACTTTATGGAGACCCAAATACTAAGCAATACTTTTCAAAAGACATTAATCTATCATTTCCCTTATAGAGCTGTCATATCATTACTTAGAATAAATATTACTTTATTAATTATGACTTTTTGCATACCTCAATACTAAGCAATACTTTTTAAAAGACATTATTATATCGTTTCCCTCATATGGTTGTCAATATCATCACTTAGAATAGATATTACTTTACTAATTTTGACTTTATGCATACCCCAACACTAAGCAATACTTTTAAAAAGACATTATTCTATCATTTCCTTCAGAGGGTTATCATATCATCACTTAGACTATATATTACTTTATTAATTTCGAATTTATGTATACTCCAATACTAACCAATACTTTTGTAAAAGACATTCTTATATCATTTCCCTCATAGGACTGTTTTATCATAACTTAGAATACATATTACTTTATTAATTTCGACTGTATGCATACTCCAATATTAAGCAATACTTTTCAAAAACATTATTCTATCATTTCCGTCATAGGCCTGTCATATCATTACTTAAAATAGATATTACTTTATTAATTTCGACTTTATACATACCCCCATACTTTTCAATAGACATTATTCTATCCTTTCCCTCATATGGCTTTTATATCACCACTTAGAATAGATATTACTTTATTAATTTTGACTTTATACATACCTTAATAATAAGTAATACTTTCCAAAAGACATTATTCTATCATTTCCCTCGTAGGGCTGTCATATCATCACTTAAAATATATATTACTATATTAATCTTGACTTTATGCATACCCTAAGACTAAGCAATACTTTTCAAGAGACATTATTCTATCATTTCCGTCAATGGGTTGTCAAATCATTACATGAACTTACACTAGATATTAATTTATTAATTTCGACTTTCTGCATACCCAAATACTAAGCAATACTTTTCAAAAGACATTATTCTATCATTTTTCTAATAGGGCTGTCATATCTTCATTTACAATAGTTATTACTTTACTAATTTTGACTTTATGCATACCCCAACACTTATCAATAATTTTGAAAACACATTATTCTATCATTTCCTTCAGAGGGTTATGATATCATCACTTAGAATATATATTACCCTCATTACTTAGCATTGAGGTAGGCATAAAGTCAAAATTAATGAAGTAAAATCTATTCTAAGTGATGATATGACAGCTCTGTGAGGGAAATGATATAAAAATACCTTTTGAAAAGTATTCCTTAGTATTGGAGTATGTATAAAGTTGAAATTAATAAACTAATATCTATTCTAAGGGATGATATGACAGTCCTATGAGGGAAATGATAGAATAATGTCTTTCGAAAAGTATTGCTTAGCATTGGGGCATGCATAAAGTCGAAATTAATAAAGTACTATCTATTCTAAGTGATGATATGACAGCCATATGAGGTAAATGATATAATATGTCTTTTGAAAAGTATTCATTAGTATTGAGGTATGCATAAAGTCGAAATTAATAAAGTAATATCTATTCTAAGTGGTGATATGACAGCCATATAAGGGAAATGATAGAATAATGTATTCTGAAAAGTATTGCTTTTTATTTAGGTATGAATAAAGTCGAAGTTAATAAAGTAATATCTATTCTAAGTGAGGATATGACAACCCTATGAGGGAAATGATAGAATAATGTTTTTTGAAAAGTATAGCTTAGCATTGGGAAATGCAATAAGTCGAAATTAATAAACTAATATCTATTCTAAATGATGAAATGACAGCCCAATGAGGGAAATGATAGAATAATGTCTTTTGAAAAGTATTGCTTAGTGTTGGGGTATGCATAAAGTAAAAATTATTAACGTAATATCTATTCTAAGTAATAATATGACAGCCCTCTGAGGGAAATGATAGAATATTGTCTTTTGAAAAGTATTGCTTAGTATTGAGGTGTGTTTAAACTCAAAATTAATAAAGTAATATCTATTCTAAGAGATGATATGGCATCCCTATGAGGACAATAATAGAATAATGTCTTTTGAAAAGTATTGCTTAGTATTGGGATATGGATAAAGTTGAAATTAATAAAATGATATCTATTCTAAGTGATGATATGACAGCCCTATCAGGGAAATGGTAGAATAATGTCTTTTGAGAAGTATTGCTTAGTATTGAGGTATCCATAAAGCCGAAATTAATAAAATAATATCTATTCTAAGTGATGATATGACAGTCCTATCAGAGAATGATTAATAGTGTCTTTCGAAAAGTATTTTGTAGTATTGGAGTATGCATAAAGTCAAAATTAATAAAGTAATATCTATTCTAAGTGATTATATGAAAGCCCTGAGAGGGAAATGAACGAATCATTTCTTTTGAAAAGTATTGCTTAGTGATGGGATATGCATAAAGTCGAGATTAATAAAGTAATATATATTATAAGTGATGATATGAAAGACCTATGAGGGAAATGATAGAATAATGTCTTTCGAAAAGTATTGCTTAGTATTGAGGTATTCATAAAGTCGAAATTAATAAAGTATTATCTATTCTAAGGAATAATATGGCAGCCCAAAGAGGGAAATGATAGAATAATGTCTTTTGAAAAGTATTGCTCATTAGCAATACTCATAGGTATTACTTGCTCGTAGATATTACTTTATTAATTTCAACTTTATGTGTGCACCAACGCAAAGTAAAAATTTTCAAGAGGTATTTGTCAATCTTTTTCCTAATCGGGCAGAAACTCCGCCCCTTGTAAGAGATATAATGCTAACGATGCCAACCCTATTTATATCCCAGTGTTAAACGGCATTTTTCAATAGACATAATTCTATCACGTCCCTAATCGGGCTGTCGTTTAATCAATTAGACTAGATATTACTTTATTAATCTCGACTTTATGCATATCCCATCACTAAGCAATACTTTTCAAAAGACTTAATTCTACCATTTCCCTCATAGGGCTGACATATCATTACTTAGAATAGATTTTACTTCTTTAATTTCGATTTTATGCCTACCTCAATGCTAAGCAACACTTTTCAAAAGACATTATTCTATCTTTTCCCTCATAGGGCTGTCATATCATCACAAGAACTTACAAGAGATGTTAATTTATAAATTTCGACTTTATGCATACCCAAATACTAAACAATACTTTTCAAAAGACATTATTCTATCATATCCCTTATAGAGCTGTCATATCATTACTTAGAATAGATATTACTTTATTAATTTTGACTTTATGTATGTCCCATTACTAAGCAATACTTTTCAAAAGACATAATTCTATCATTTCACTCATAGGGATGTCATATCATCACCTAGAAAAGGTATTACTTTATTAATTTCGACTTTATGCATACCTCAATACTAAGCAATACTGTTTGAAAGACATTATTCGATCCTTTGTCTCATAGGGCTGTCATATCATCACTTAGAATATATTTTAATTTATTAAATTTGACTTTATGAATAACTAAATACTAAGCAATACTTTTCAAAAGATATTTTTCTATCGTTTTCCTCATAGGCCTGTCATATCATTACTTAGAATAGATATTACTTTTGACTTTATACATATCGCAATACTTAGCCATACTTTTCAAAAGGCATTATTCTATTATTTCCCTCATAGGGCTGCCATATCATCACTTAAAATACACATTACTTTATTAATTGCGAATTTATACATACCCCCAATAGCCTACTAAGCAATACTTTTCAAAAGACGCTGTTCTATCCTTTCGCTCACAGGGTTGTCATGTCATCACTTTGAATAGATATTAATTTATTAATTTTGACTTTTTGTATATCCCAATACAAAGTAATACTTTTAAAGAGACATTATTCTATCTTTTCTCTCTTAGGGTGATCTCATGACCGCATAGGATAGACATAAATTTTTTTGATTTGACCTTATACATTTTCCAATAACTAGCGAGATTTTTCAAAAGTCTTTATTCTATAATTTACCTCATAGGGCTGTCATAACATAACTTAGAATAGATTTTACTTTACAAATTTTTACTTTATGCATACTCCAATGCTAGACAATACTTCTAAAAGACATTTTTCTATCATTTTCTTCATAGGCCGTTCATATTATCATTTAGAATAGACATTACCTTATTAATTATAACTTTGTGCATACCCCATTACTAAGCAACACTTTCCAAAAGACATTATTCTATCATTTCCATCATAGGGGTGACATATTTTCACTTAGAATAGACATCACTTTATTAATGTCGACTTTATGCATACCCTAATACTAAGCAATACTTTTCAAAAGATAATATTCTATCATTTCCCTTATAGGACTGTCATATCATCATTTAGAATAGATATTACTTTATTAATTTCGACTTTATGCATTTCCCAATTCTAAGCAATACTTTTCAAAAGACATTATTCTATCATTTCCCTAATAGGTCTGCCATATCATCACTTAGAATAGATATTATTTTATTAGTTTCGACTTTATGCATACCCCAATACTAAGCAATAGTTTTCAAAAGAAATTATTCTATCATTTCCCTCATAGGCCCGTCTTATTATTACTTAGAATAGATATTACTTTATTAATTTCTACTTTATGCATATCTCTTTGCTAAGCAATACTTTTCAAAAGAAATAATTCTTTCATTTCTCTCAATTAGCATACCATTTATCACATAGAAGATATATTAATTTATTAATTTCGGCTTTATGCATTTCCCAGTGCAAGACGTCACTTTTCAAAAGACGTTATTCTATAATTTTCCTATCAGAGCATTTAATTCGTCAGTTGAATTGGATGTTTTTATGTTAATTTCGACTCTATACACACCTTTATACTAAGCAATACTTTTCAAAAGACATTAATCTATCTTTTCCCTCATAGGGCCTTCCATATAATCTCTTAGAATAGATATTACTTTATTTTGACTTTATGCAAACCTCAATACTAAGCAAACTTTTCAAAAGACAATATTCTATCATTTCCCTCATTGGGCTGTCATATTATAACTTAGAATAGATATTACGTTAATAATTTTTACTTTATGCATACCCCAATGCTAAGCAATACTTTTCAAAAGACATTATTCTATCATTTCCCTCATAGGGCTGTTATTTCATCACTTAAAATAGTTATTAGTTTATAAATTTTGACTTTATGCATCCCCAAATACTAAGCAATGCTTTTCAAATGACTTTACTCTATCATTTCCTTCATAAGGCTGTCATATCATCACTTAGAATAGAAATTACTTTATTCGTTTCGACTTCATGCCTACCCCAATACTAAGAAATACTTTTTAAAATAGATTATTCTATCATGTCCCTCATAGGGCTGTCATATCATCACTTAGAATAGATATTACTTTACTAATTTTGACTTTATGTGTACCCCAACGCTAACCAATACTTCTCAAAAGATATTATTCTATCATTTCCTTAATAGGAATGTTATATCATAACTTAGGATACATATTACTTTATTAATTTCGACTTTATGCATACTCCAATACTAGGCAATACTTTTCAACAGACATTATTCTATCATTTCCCTCATAGAGCTGTCATATCCTCACCTAGAATAGATATTACTTTGTTAATTTCGACTTTATGTATACTCCAATACTTTTCAATAGACATTATTCTATCCTTTCCTTCATCGAGCTGTCATATCATCACTTACAATGGATATTACTTTATTAATTTCGACTTTATAAATACCCCAATACTAAGCAATACTTTTCAAAAGTCTTTATTCTATCATTTCCCTCATAGGTCTGTCATATCATAACTTAGAATAGATATTACTAGCAGTATAAGAAATACAGTTGCTGCCTCACGTATCTCATCCCTTCAATTTACCCCCTTTTTCAATTGAATTCACCCCATTTTAAATGAAAATCTGCAGCATTTTAACAATTTCCCATCATGACCTTTAATATCAAAAAAGGTCTTCTGAAATAAGAATTTTTGATGTAATTTGAAAAAATATTCCATTCTTCTTATACTACTGATAAAATGTAATAATTTAATATTTATTATATAGTTCGATATACTACTAATTAAGTTCAATATCAATATCTAGATAATTATTATTATCTTTCCCTTTTCTTTTCATAACCTTTAAAATCATACCATTATCTTTTTCTATTTTTTTAAATTTCTTTTCAAAATCAGCTGCTTTAGAATCAAATCGTTTTGGTGCAAAGTTATCAACCATTTCACCCTCAAAATTAATAATAATAGCAAGTTTATTACCATATTTAGTTGCTATGGTTTTCATTGCTTTAATTGTGTATTCTATTCCAATGTATAAGTATTCTTTCTTAACGGTTTGATTGTATTTATTTTCCACTTTCATTTCTCTTAAAAGTTTCTCCATTAATCTATAAAATTATTTTATTAAACAAATTTTCTGAATCAAAAATAATTTATAGATTAACATTTAATTTATAGATTAACATGTAATCTATGATTAATAACCTTGGCATTATTCCCAAGGATCTTTCACTTGGTGAAAGATTTCTGGGAATAATGCCAGACACACGACAAAAACAAGTTTTAGATTATGCAACCTAGTAGGTGTATTTCAAACTATATGACTGTTGTAATGAGAGAATGAAGCGAATAGGAAATGAGAGCAAATAGAGTGGTTAATGAAACAAGCAATATTACAGGTAGAAAGTAAGAAGGGTTTTATTTATGTCTTGGACTTTACAGACATGGAGCAGTATTTATACCCGTCGAATTTCACTTGCTTCATATACTTTTCACGAGGAAAAAACCCTAATGTTTTCCGTAATTCATTTTGTCGTTTAATTATTTCTTTATTAGCCAATTCACCAGATTTGTACATAGCAAGCAATTCTAAATAGAAAGAATAAGCTGTTTTATACTTAGCATTTCTCTATTCTATTATCATGTATTTTTCAAGTTTTTCAATCACAACTGTCCTAAGACTAAAACTAGTAGGGGGTAACACGGTAAAGTCAAATAAGATCGAAGCTTTAAATAAGTATTGCGTTGTTAAAGAATCATAACTAACATTTTCCTAATATTTACAACATCTACAACAAACAAATAATCGTTTCTCTAATTCTTCTTCCATTTATATTAAGAGATAAAACCTAAATAAAGTTATGTGGATTCACTCTTTTTTTAATGTACTCTATATATCAATGTCTACTATTGACATCACTTAATTTTCGTATTGGAATAGAATGATAAGCAATTTGTTTTTATTTTTTCTTCTATTATATACATATTATTTATACTATTTCCATTATCTTTGTTTTGGATCTTTATCAATAAAACTAATTCATAAATTAATAATGGGATAATAAGCAATCAACATAAATATCGTAACCATTCTTTTGCTATTCTTAATTTCTTCGAATTGAAAACATTCATTTATAATAAGAAATAAAATTTAATTTAAAATTTTTGGATCCAATCCCTCAAGTCTTTTTTTAATATACTCTGCACAAGAATATCCACAATTGACATCGCTTAAATTTGGTATTGGGATAGAATGATAAGCAGTTGGTTTATTTGAAGTCTTTAAATATTTTACTATTTCATTTCCTGGCAGAATACCAAACGAGTCAAAGAATTCTACAAATAGATGCTTAGGGTCATTGAAATAACAAGCCCAATGAGTTCCAAATGAAATTCTCAAGTCATAATTAATAACACCGCATTCTTTTTTATTGATTTTATTTCGTAAGTTATTTCTAAAAGATACGCCTCTAAATAAAAGAATATGGTGTAATTCAGCAGTTATATCAATATTTGTTAAGGGATTTTTTCTTTTTTTACTAGCTTCACGTTTTTTTGGATAAGAAGATGAAACTGCAGTATCAGCAAGTTTTTGGCTCTTCCACGTTTCTTAGGAACTTCAACGTTTTCAGCAAGTTTTTTGGGTCTTCCACGTTTCTTAGGAACTTCAAGGTTTCCCATTTCAACGATTTTCTGTGTACCTGGAAGTCTTAAAGCCCCTCCACCGATTTTCCTAGGTAAATTTAAAGCTCCACCAGAGTTACCAGTAATCAGCAACTGTTTTACCAACATAAGTTTCTAAGGCTGCAGCACCACTCGTTAAAGCCGCTTTTCCAAGTGCAACAGCTAAAGGTATTAAAAACGGTAAAACTCCTCCATTTTGGACTAGCTGTTTGTACAAAACATCAATATCACAGCCTTTATTTTCTTTTTTAAATTTTTCTTTTGTATTCACTTGCCTTTGGTTTAAAAGAAATTGAACGGGTTCTCTATCATTTTTTCTACTGTGATTTACCCGAAGTTGACATGTTTGTTTTGCCTTAAAGCATTTTTTAATTTTTCTTTTTTGAAAAGGGGATAGATAAATTGCATACACAATAAAACTTGACATATATTAGTGAAATATTTTATGTAATTAGAAATCTAACATTATTTATTTCGTTTCAGCCTTCCTATCATTCTCTTTTAAAATACTTCACCAAAATCCCTATCAAGTATATCAGTTACAACACTTTCGAATGGGTCTAAACATCCAGGTAACTGCATACAAGACTTCGATTGTACCAATAACATTTAAAGATGGGCTGCATCAGCACAGGGTTTGGGGTTTGCAACATTTCTAATTCCTCTGTGTTCTACATTAATATCTTCTTTTGCTATTTCTAAGGTATTTTTTACGAATAATCCTTTGTTATCAACTCTAGTCAATATATTGTCAGATGATTCATAAATTTTAGTCGTTTAAAATAATTTTAACATTTTGTAGAGTAATAGTATCATTGTTTGATTTTACATCACCTAAATTAATTAAGCGCTTACCCTGTAAATCAAGATTACCATTATCATCGAGTAATCTGCTTTCACTGTTATCTTTACTGGATTTACTTCCTAAACTTCCAAACTTATTCATTTATTATACAAATAAACTTATTAACAAATTTTGTTCGATGAGTAGTATAGAAGCATATAAAACAAGCCAGTAATTTTTTTTCATAATGTTATGTCAAAGTTCCTTCTATATTTTAGAGATTCTTTATTTGTTTTCAGATCAATAAGTAAAAATCCATGATCCTATGTAGCACGATTTATATTCTTTTAAGTCAGATGCATGATTTTGTTCAATTCTACCGATTTTGCTTCGATTACAGCATTTGAAAAATGCAAAATAATCAAAATTAAATTGTATAATTTTAGGGATATTAAAATGGCTTTGAGAAATATATACTATTGAGGCATTTTGTTTTCTACTTCTCACGAATAAATCTTCATTTTTTTCTGATCCTTTTCTGTCACAAAATCGTCAAAGATAACTAAATTTATATAATTAGGGTCTAAGTCATCTACTTCTACGATATCGTTTTTATCATTACTTGCAAACAATATATCCTGCCCACTTTTCTCTTCTAAACAATTTATGCTCTGAATTAAGTCTTGATATTTGTCTTCTTCAAGATCTTTAGCATATAAATAAATTTTAGTGAAATATACATAATCATATATTAAATTTAAAAGTAAATTGGTTTTACCACTACCCGAATTTCCGCAAATTAATAATCGAAAAGGCCATTGAGGTGCTAGTGGGTATTTTTTATGCTATTTATTATTTGAATGTTTAAAATCATATACTTTAATTGTTGCTTTTTTATTCATTTACTTAGTATAAAATTTTAATAGATAAAGTACTATTAGTATATAATGTAGTATACCTACCTACCTAACTTAACTACCTACCTAACTAACTTAACTACCTACCTAACTAACTTAACTACCTACCTAACTAACTTTACTACCGAACTAACTAACTAACGCTACTACCTAACTAACTAACTAACTTAACTACCTAATTAACTAACTTAACTACCTAACTATCCAACTAACTTAACTACCTAACTAACTAACTTAACTACCTACCTAACTAACTTAACTACCTATCTAACTAAGTAACTACCTAACTATGGGTTAAATCCCCATGGAACTGTCTTAACTTTATTTTTCAACACTTTTCTTTTTGTGTCATTAGGGTCTAGAGCTTTTTTATATGTTTTTCTAAGAACATTCTGTGTTTATTTGCTCTTAAAGTATACTGGGTTTTTGATAGACTTTCCATTTTTCCGAATAATACATCTTTATAATTCTGTAATGTTATTTTATCTTTGACGATATTAGTTTTAATACCTTTTAATTTTTTCTTTGCTTTAGTTTCATCATCACCCTCTTTTAAATAAGCGTATACTTTTGACCTCAAACCTACAAACTCAGACATCATTGTTCCAGATAATTCATCCTTCATCACGCCTATCACTTTTTTATTGACTGCAGGGAAGTTATAAGGATTATCTTTTTTATAATCTGAAGTATCGAATTTTTCTTGGAGGTCAGCTTTAATGTCTTCATAAAAATCCTTAGTTCGAATATCATAAATAAAACTATCCGTATCCATATAACTTAAGTCAGTGTTTTCAATATTTAAGTTTCATGTAGTCATAATGAAATTCATACATTAAAAGCTTGGATAATTCTAATACAGCGAATCCGATATAAATAGATTTATCCAGATTTATTTTTGACTTAGCCATTCTGACTACCGAGAAATTCTCACTAAAGATTATTTCCAATATAAAGCTATGTTTTTTAATTATTTGTTGTCTTTCTTCATCACTTGTGATTGTTTAAATACTAGCTCTTTTTCTAACATTTTCCATGGTTTTCCCAAAACAAGCATTATTCATTAATTTAAAGAAATCTTTCTCGAAATCATTCTTTCCCTTTTGTCATAATTTAGTATTATGATTGATATATTATTTTAAATAGGGTGCTTCAGTAAATGCTAGTATTGTATGTAATTTTTTCAATACTAAACCATATTTTAAATAAAATTCTAAATTCTTATAATGAACAACATAGTTTATTTTAATATTTAAAGTTGTACTGAATTTATATTCAAAGTGCTTAGGAGCTAGTGGTAAATCTTTGTATAAATTGTGTAACTCTCTTGGATATTCTAAATCAACTTCATAAATGGCTCCCACATTATCCTTATTCATTTCTGAATGGATATGTTGTTTTAGTTGTTGGTAGTAATCTAAAGAATTATTTTCTTTTAAATTTTCTGGTATATTAGTAAAAGTAAAATCTTTTTCTGGTAATTGTTGGGACATTGCCCAACCATATAAATTATTAGCGTCTAAATATATTAAATAATTAGAGGGTTTTGTTTTATCATAATTTTTCATATATTTATTGTTTGCTTTAGCATATCTTTTCATACACTCAGATACTCCTCCTCTTATTCCCTTTTTCAATAAATATATAAATATCTTCTTCTGAAAATAAGGGAATTTCAGGTTTAGAATCTTTGAGAAAAGCTTCCCATGTTAATCCCGGTGCAGAAAAAAAGTGTAAGGTGTCTAGTTTATAATTATTTAAACATACATTTCTAAATTTTTCAGTGACATCTGATGGAATTAAAACATCAATTCTTAGTTATAATTTATTATAATACAATATTGTTTTACATTTAAATAATTTTCAAATAGTGTGTGCTCTTTTCTAATGTTCTTCTAAGATATTTTTTCCTGTTAGTCTAGAATAAAGCTTATTTACTGAAGGTAATTTTCTAACATTCATTTCATCATATCCATCGACATATTCATAAGGATATACACTTTTCTTTATTATTTCTTTAAATTCTTCAGTATTTTCAAATACAGCAGAAGTATACTTGAAATTATTTCTCAAACAGTTGCAATTTAATTTACAATCACATTTTGCTAGATTTTCAAATAATTTATGTAACGATGGAGCCATAAAATGGGGTGAATCTATAACATGCATTTTGTATTGGGTTTCATTAAAAGTTATTTCTTATAAATCGATGTGTTACTTTACGTTAATTCGAAAATATCATTGTAGGGTACTAATTCTCTAAGACAAAAATGAGAGTCATATTTTGAGAGATTATTTATTGCAGTAGGTATGTGTTTAGGAATTTTGATTTTTATTTGATTCTGTATGACTGAATCCATGTGTACTACCAGTCATATGGTCATTTTCTAAATGGAAATTATTATTTACTATTTCCTTTTCACAAATATGGCAGCTTTTATTTGTTGTTTCATTCTATTTTTCACTTACTTCTTCTTGTGTACAACCATGTTCTTTTTGTCTATTTTCATACTCATTGACTATTTCTTTACAAACTTCTGTTATGGTAGTTACAAAAGGTTTGCTAGCATCTTCACCAAAGTATTCGTAATATTTATTTTGTTCTGTATCAAAAGAACAAAATACTTGGAATACATAAGTAAATGGTTTTGTTCTGCTACTTCAATGTTTTTACCTCTCTTTTGATCAAATTCTTCATTATACGACTCAAGATCAGCTATAATACAGTAAGGTATTTCATTTGTTTGGCTTTATTTTTAAGTTCGATTTTATATCCTGGTTTTGGCATAATCATGTCAGGATCTTCTCAATTTTCTTTTTTACCATGTTTTTCAAATTTTTCTTGTTCATTAAAGTGCCTTCCACAGAATGTACATAGATGAATTTTCCATTTAGTTTTTGAGATTTGGGATCCAAGTAGTTTGTTTAAATCTTTAATTAAAACATAATGATTATCACAATAGAGTAAATTAATTACATGTGTAGCATTGTTTCCATTGATCTTAGTTGTAGGAATATGAGTTCTAATTACTTTACTTTCATTTATTTCAAATAAACAAATTTTTATATTATATTTATTTTCAAATTTATGAATATCATGAATATCCATAGGAAAATTAGTAATCCCTGTAAAGTTGAATTCATTTTCATAGGGTTTATATTTTGAAAGTCTATCAACATTTCTATCATTCACTGGATGAAGATAAACGAGTATTGACCAAAGAAAGTATTAACTATTATTAATTCTTATGTTAATACACGCTTTTTTCATTTTTTACAAATTCAGGTAATTCTTTATAAATACCTCCCACATAATTTGGTAATCTTGTCATTCGATAATCAATTGCATCGAATCTTTCAAATTGTAAGCCTGATCTTGAGGTATTTTCAATGACCAATGTATGTATATTCATTTACTATTTAGATGGCTTTGATCGATATCACTATTTTTATTAAAAATCCAGGAATAACTATGATAATGAATAGGTTCGAGTTCTTCATTATCCTTCTGAGAATAAAATATTACCCGACTCGTGAATTGAACTTTGTAACTATCTCTTTCATTCATTCTATTTTTTACATCCTCAACAACAAAGTCAAACAGTGTTCAAAAATCAGCTCCATTTGAATTCATTGAAATATTAACTGAAAGGGAATTTTCTCTAATCCATTGAATACTTGGGTTATCGTATTCTTCTTCTATTTTAAAAATATACTCTGGGATATCTGGAACTTCCCTTGTTTTTTTCTTATTTATAAATAAGTTAGAAATGTCAATATTCCGATCTTTTTTACCCTATTTCTACCACTTAAGTCTCTAATGAGTTTTTGAGTTTCGTCATTCACTTTTTGATTAATCTCAACTTGTTTATTGAAATAATTCTTTTACTTTATTCTTCAATTCCTTATAATTTCCAGCAGTTGAAATATGTTTTGATTTTAAGAATTTTTTAAGTTCAATAATATCTTTATTTCTCATAGTGTTACATTGATTTTGTAATTCTGAAACAATATCATTATTTTCTTTTATTTCATTTTCTAACTCTTTTTTTTAAGTCTGGAATAACATTAAATCTGTAGGGTTTCTTATCATCTTGACGCTTTACATTACGCTCTAACTCAATCAGATTATCTTCAAGTATTATTTAATGATTAAGATGATTATTTGTTGTATTGCATAGTTTATCTTTTCTACCAAAAATTTTTATATCAAATAATTTAGCTGCTGTGCGTAATTATTAAATGTATAACGCGATAATTTATTTTTTATTTTGGTGAATTTGTATTTTCGTTGTAAACAACTTTCAATCACTTCTGCAATGCCTGCCATTTATTTAGAAATTATTTTATTAAAAAAATTTCCAAATCTTAAAAATTTTCAAACCTGAGGAATTTCATTTTTTTTTTTTTTTTTTTTTTTGATAATTAAATTTTATGATAATTTTGATAAATTGTATTATATTCATTTTTCTTTAATATTTTATTTTTTAATAAGGAATTTAACAAAGTTACAGCTTCATTTCTAACTTCATCTGATGTATTTCCAGTAGCTCTACTACCTATTAGAGTGTATAATTGTTCAATCATTTCATTTGCATTTAGAAACAATCCAGTTCCTACTTGTGGTATTTCTATGGCTATTTTAAGGAGTTTAGCAACTTTTAATGATCTGGACCTATAAATTTTTACAAAATCAACTAGTTTAACATATTCAGGTAATCCATGCCCTTTTTTCCCATAAAATTTCTTATGCAATTCACCCAATTTCTTTAGAGCATTTTGAATGAATTAAAGGTGTTCTGGGTGAAATTTAGGCATTTCAAAAGAAGTTGATTCTTCAGTATAATACTTTTTATCGTCTTCATTTAACTGTTTCAGCAGTTTATTGTCAAGATTCAAATTAAGATCATATACTCTCGGTGATTTATCAGGAGTTTTTGTCTTTGGTATGTCTAATGGTTCAATACCTTGAAGTAGCGATGATGGTGCTGGTAATGGTTCAATACTTTGAAGTTGCGATGGTGCCGGTAAAGCGTTTCTTAAATTTTGATCTAATCTTAGAAATCTCCGTTTCAAATTATCATCATTTTCTTTTAATTTTCCTACAATTGGAGCATTCAATTCTTCAGTATATTCATGAAATCCTTCTTGTATTAACGCATTCTGTCTAACCTTTTGTCTTAGAATTTCCCTGTTGTCAACTATATTTGTTAACAAATTAATTCTTTAACATCCATTTATATAGATTAAATAGATTATAAGAAAATTGTTATTATAAATTAATAACTTTTGATAACTCTTTTTCATAAAAAGCACCAATAATTAACTCACCCGATTTATCGGATAAATCATACGTAATAGGAGTTGTCTGTTTAACTGTAGCAATTTGAAATATTTTCGTTGTATAATTTGGAAGATAGCCTTTATCAAAAACACTCTTTTTCTCATTAATTCTAACCAAATCACCTACATTAAATTTATGTTTCGTTGTTTGAGAATCTATGTCTGGAAACAGATTTTTATACATTCTGTTTTCATTTTCTTCTCTACTAGCTTCTATTGGTTTCATTTTGATTGATCTATGATATGACTTATTATAATTGTCAACTAATGACGGTAATACATCTATCCAACGTTTAATATTGTTGTAAGTAAAATGTTTCCATAATTTATCTTTAATAGTTCTATTATATTGTTCCACTATTTGAGCTTTCAATTCACTTTCAGATGAAAACTAATGAATTTCATGACTTTTCAAAAATACTTAAACGTTTTTCATAACAATTTCTTTACCTTTATCTGTTTGTAACTTTTTAGGTTTTCTATTTTTAGATAAATCCATGAAAGCGTTAATAATTTCCCTACCCATTTTGTTTTTTAAAGGGATACACCAAGCATATTTACTAAAACAATCGATCACTTTAAGAATGTAGTTAAAATTATTATTTTCCTTTTTATTCTGTTGCATATCAACTAAATGAGCTTTCCACTTTTCATCAATACTATGTATATAAACTCGCCTTCTTTCAAATGTGTTATAAGAGGGATGGTGTAAAGAATAAATATTTTGTTTTTGCAAAATACCTTTTATTTTAGATTTTGAAACAGTATAACAATTTTCTCTGAATTTTCTAAGTAAATCATTTAACCCTGAAAAATTAGCGTAATATAATTCTAAAAGCTTATCTTCGATGCGCTTATACCCAGCTTTTTGCTCTACCCAGGGTTTTTGTTAATTGCTTCCTTTTTATATAAATGATATTTCTTGCAACCACGTAGTGCACATATACCTATAATCATTGGAGAACCATTTGTTTTTGAAACTGCTGGATTAATAGAAGAAGTAGCAGCTTTCTTTATCTATTTCATACAATAAACCCTACTTTGTCTATTCATTTCCATTCATAAGAAACTGAAAGTATTAAATAAATTTTCTAAACAATAAAAAAAATTGTTGTTAAAAAAAATTTTCCATTAAATGGGTTTGATTATTACTGAAGATAATAAAAGTGAAATTGAACAATCTTATACAAGTAATCCAATTAGATTAGATCGTAATTATGATTATGAAATTGCTTTAACGCAGTGTACTTTATGGTATTCATGGCATAATATTAGTCATAAATTTAAAAACAATACATTTGAGTTTAGAAAAAATAAAGATGAACCATGGCTAAATGTTGTGATACCCAATGGTATGTATAATGAAGAGTGTTTCAATTATTTTCTAAGTCATTATTTTAATGCTTCTAAAGAAAATTGTCCAATAACTCTTTTAATAAATCCAGCAACAATGAGATTTGTTATATTATTCAAAAATGATTATGAATTTAAATTTAATAGAAATTTAAGTATTATTTTAGGTTTTTAAAGTGATGTTATATTATCATGTAAAGTTAGTTAAGGGATGAAATGTACAAATATTACAAAAAATGTTTATAAGGTACATGACTACTGTTCATTAGTTTATGGTTCAATCATTAGTGGAGTTTTATTGGATGTAATATGGACATTTGCACCTAATACTGAACCAGGTTGTTTAATTGTAGAAATTCTTAAAGAAAGACAATATCTCTTAATAAATCGAAAAGAGTTAATTAATTCTTTGAAAATGACAATTACAGATCAATTAGGTAGACTTAACGATTTTAATGGTGAGAATTTTGGTTATGTTTTGGACTTGAAAAAAGTATAATGAAATTAAAAAGTTTTAGTTAATCATTTTTTCTTATAACATTTTTATTGTAATAAATATTGATTAATAAAAAACAATTACTATACACAAGACAATACAGTAGTTGCACTAGTCGTTTCTTTAATAATATAGCTAACTAGGAATTATTCAAGACTTCCCTGAAAAATATAAAAGATGGAGCTTTATCAGTGTATAATAATATGATTAAACCTCGATTAGAGTTAGTAAAAAATAGAGGTATTGAATATGGTAAAGAATTCATCGCTTTAAATAGAAAAGAATTAGATGATATATTTAAAAATAAAAAATCGATGAAAGAAGCTATTGGAAATAATAAAAGGTATATTGATAGAAGAGGTCGAGATCTCTTAAATACGTTGATTGCAGGTAAGGGATTAAAAATTTTAAAATGAAAAATTATTCAATAAATATCTTCTCTATATAAATGGAGGTTGTTAATGAAGTTGTTGCTCCTTATTGGCAAATATTTGAAAAGCCTATTGTTGATGATTCGATACCAAAATATGAATTTAAAGAAATTAGAGAAACAAATGTTAATGTTTCAAAATTAGATAATTTTGGATTGAAAATAAAAGATTTAGAATCTTGGATCCTTCCTAGTGATAGCTATCTTCATGCAAAAATAAAAATATCGCGAGAGGATGGAAAGAATATGGATGCTGCAGATAAGGCTACTTTAAAAAATCAATGTATCGACAACCGTTAAAAATCTATTAGAATTTTCTGATGATTATTCGAGAAGCGCAGCAACAAATATGTTTTGGTATAAAGATAAAACGCAAACAATGATTCATTTACAGAAGAAAGTGAGTTTGTAAGTACTTCTACAACTGCAAAAGCAGGTGAAAGTCCAACAATTAAAACAAAGAAAAATGATAAACTTATTAGCGGCCTATTAAAAAGATATAATAAAACAAAAGAAAGTCATTTAGCTAGTATGTGTTTACCGTTATCAAGATTACTTGGATTTTGTCAAGACATTAATCGCGTATTTAGAGGTGTTACACATATAATTGCATTGAAAAGGAACAGCAACAATAATATGATTATAAAAAAAGGGCCTCAAAATTTTAAAGTAGATATAAAGTATTTATCTTGGATTCTACCAGCCTTAAATCATTGTTTATTCATTAGAAATGAGTTAGAAGGTAAATTAGTTAAAAAGAGTTCATTGAATTAAGAAGTTCATTTGAATTGGGAAGCGTGTAATACTTATAAAAGTGATAATAGAAATGACAAAGAATTGACATGGAGAGTCGTCAGTGAAAGATGCAATACAACTAAAATTGCTGTAGTATTACAGAAAACAGAAAAAAAATAGTAATGCTTTACAAAATATTATGGTATTTGATCATATGAATATTGAAAAAATTGAAGTGAGAGTGATTGGGTATAAATATCCACAAGAAGAATTAAAATGCTAGTAATGATAATGAGGACTATTCTAATGCTTATCAAAGATTTTTACATTTAGGATACAAACGTCGAAACGTTGATAGTGGAACTATTGTTAGCTATAATGACTTTAAAACAGTATATCCATTATTTTGTTTTGACGTTTCAAAACATGAGCTTAATATTTATGCATCTGGATCAAATGTTGATATAGAAATTAAATTTTTGTTAGATCAAGAGCCTGCTGATTCATACAACATTTACTGCGTTATATTTTCAGAAAGAAAAGCAAACATGGATGTCATTAATCATAAATTATATGTTAATCTATAAATTATTTTAAATTCAGAAAATTTATTTAATAAAATAATTTTATAGATTAATGGAGAAACTTTTAAGAGAAATGAAAGTGAAAAATAAATACAATCGAACCGTTGAGAAAGAACACTTAGACATTGGAATAGAATACACAATTAAAGCAATGAAAAACGTAGTAACTAAATATGGCAATAAACTTGTTATTATTATTAATTTTGAGGGTGAAATGGTTGATATCTTTGCACCAAAACGATTTGATTCTAAAACAGCTGATTTTGAAAAGAAATTTAAAAAAAGATTAAGGTATGATTTTAAAGGTTATTGAAAGAAAATGGAAAGATAATAATAATTATCTAGATATTGATATTGAACTTAATTAGTAGTATATCGAACTATCTAATAAATATTAAATTACTACATTTTATCAGTAGCATAAGAAGAATGGAATATTTTTTCAAATTACATCAAAATTCTTATTTCAGAAAATCTTTTTTGATGTTAAAGGTCATGATGGGAAATTGTTAAAATGTTGCAGATTTCATTTAAAATGGGGTGAATTCAATTGAAAAAGGGGGTATATTGAAGGGATGAGATAGGTGAGGCAGCTCCTGTATTTCTTATACTACTATTACTCTATTAATTTTGACTTTATGGATACCGCAACACTAAGCAATACTTTTCAAAAGACATTATTCTATCATTTCCCTCATAGGGCTGTCATATCATCACTTGAACTTACAATAGATATTACTTTATTAATTTCGACTTTATACATACCCAAATACTAAGCAATACTTTTCAAAAGACATTATTCTATCATTTTCCTAATAGGGCTGTCATATCATCACGTAGAACAAATATTACTTTATCAATTTTAAACTTTATGCATACTTCAATATTAAGCAATACTTTTCAAAAGATATTCTTCAATCTTTTGCCTCATAGAACAGTCATATCATCCCTTAGACTAGATATTACTTTATTAATTTCGACTTTATGCAAACCCCAATGCTAAGCACTACTTTTCAAAAGACCTAATTCTATCACTTCCCTCATAGGGCTGTCATATCATAAAACGAATAGATAATAATTTATTAATTTTGACTTTGTACATACCCCAATACTAAGCAATACTTTTCGAAAGACATTATTCTATCATTCCCTGATAGGACTGTTATTACATCACTTAGAATAGATATTATTTTATTAATTTTGACTTTATGCATACCTCAATACTAAGCAATACTTTTCAAAAGACATTATTCTACCATTTCTCTGATAGGGCTGTCATATCATCCCTTAGAATAGATATTACTTTATTAATTTTGGCTTTAACCATACCTTACTACTAAGCAATACTTTTCAAAAGACATTATTCTATCATTTTCCTCATAGGGCTGTCATATCATCACTTAGAATAGATATTACTTTATTAATTTCGGCTTTATGCATATCTCATTACTAAGAAATACTTTTCAAAAGACATAATTCTATCATTTCTCTCATAGGGCTGTTTTATCATCACTTAGAATAGATATTACTTTATTAATTTCGACTTTATGAATACTCCAATACTAACCAATACTTTTGCAAAAAATATTATTATATCATTTCCCTTATAGGACTGTCATATCATAACTTAGAATACATATTACTTTATTATTTTCGACTGTATGCAAACTCCAATATTAAGCAATACTTTTCAAAAGACATTATTCTATCATTTCCGTCACAGGGCTGTCATATCATTACCTAGAATAGATATTACTTTATTAATTTCGACATTATACATACCTCAATACTTTTCAATAGACATTATTCTATCCTTTCCCTCATATGGCTTTCATATTATCACTTAGAATAGATATTACTTTATTAATTTTGACTTTATACATACCCCAATAATAAGTAATACTTTTCAAAAGACATTATTCTATCGTTTTCCTAATAGGGCTGTCATATCTTCATTTAGAATAGATATTACTTTATTAATTTCAACTTTATGCATACCCCAATACTAAGCAATACTTTTCAAAAGACATTATTCTATAATTTTCCTCATGGGCCTGTCATATCATCACTTAGAATAGATATTACTTTATTAATTTTGACTTTATGTATGTCCCATTACTAAGCAATACTTTTCAAAAGACATTATTCTTTCATTTTTCTCATAGGGCTGTCATATCATCACTTAGAATAGATATTACTTTATTAATTTCGATTTTATGCATAGCCCAATACTAAGCAACACTTTTTGAAAGACATTATTTGATCATTTCCCTCATAGGGCTTTCATATAATAACTTAAAATAGATATTACTTTATTAATTTTGACCTTATGCATAACCCAATACTGTATAGAATACTGTCTCTTGAAAAGTATTTATTAGTATTGAGGTATGGATAAAGTCAAAATTAATAAAGTAATATCTAAACTAAGAGATGATATGGCAGCCCTATGAGAGAAATGATAGAATAATGTGTTTTGAAAAGTATTTCTTAGTATTGGGATATACAAAAAGTCGAAATAAATAAAGTAATATCTATTCTAAGTGATGACATGACAGCCCTATGAGGGAAATGATAGAATAATGTCTTTTGAAAAGTATTGCTTAGTATTGGGGTATGCATAAAGTCGAAATTAATAAAGTAATATCTATTTTAAGTGATGATATGACAGCCCTATGAGGGAAATGATAGAATAATGTCTTTTGAAAAGTATAGCTAAGTATTGCGATATGTATAAATATCGCAATTATAGAATAATGTCTTTTGAAAAGTATTGCTTAGTATTGGGGTATGCATAAAGTCGAAATTAATAAAGTACTATCTATTCTAAGGGATGATATGGCAGCCCTATGATGGAAATGATAGAATAATCTCTTTTAAAATTATTGTTTAGTATTAGTGTATGCATTGTGTCAAAACGAATAAAGTAATAGCTATTCTAAGTGATGATATGACAGCTCCATAAGGGAAATGATAGAATAATGTCTTTTGGAAAGTATTGCTTAGCATTTGGGTATGCATAAACTCGAAATTTATAAAGTAACATCTCTTGTAAGTTCAAGTGATGATATGACAGCCCTATGAGGAAAATGATACAATAACGTCTTTTGAAAAGTATTGCTTAGTATTGACGTAGGCATAAAGTTGAAACTAATGAAGTAATATCTATTCTAAGTCATGATATGACAGCTCTATGAGGGAAATGATAGAATAATGCCTTTTCAAAACTATTGCTTAGTATTGGAGTATGCATAAAGCCGAAATTAATAAAATAATATCTATTCTAAGAGATGATATGAGAGTCTTATGAGGGAAATGATAGAATAATGTCTTTAGAAAAGTTTTGCTTAGTATTGGGGCATACATAAAGTTGAAATTAATAAGTAATAATAAGTAATATCTATACTAAGTGATGATATGACAGACCTATGAGATAAATGATATAATAATGTCTTTTGAACAGTATTCATTAGTATTATGGTATGCATAAAGTCGAAATTAATAAAGTAATATCCATTCTAAGTTGTGATATGAAAGCCCTCTGAGGGAAATCATTCAAAAATGTATTTCGAAAAGTTTTACTTAGTGTTAAGGCATGCATAAAGTTGAAGTTAATAAAGTAATATCTATTCTAAGTGAGGTATGACAGCCATATGAGGTAAATAATAGAATAAAGTCTTTTGAAAAGTATTGCTTAGTATTGGGGTATTCATAAAGCCCAAATTAATAATAGAGTACCACTAGGATAGCCACGTAGTATCTAAGGGAAATAATAGAATAATGTTATTTGAAAAGTATTGCTTAGTATTGGGCTACGCATAAAGTCGAAATTAATAAAGTAATATCATTCTAAGTGATGATATGGCAGCTTAATGAGGAAAATGATGCAATAATGTCTTTTGAACATTATTGCTTAGTATTGGGATATGCATAAAGTCAAAATTAACAAAGTAATATCTATTCTAAATGATGAAATGATAGCCCTATGAGGGAAATGATAGAATAATGTTTTTTGAAAAGTATTGCTTAGTGTTGGGTTTTGCATAAAGTAAAAATTAAAATCTTAATATCTATTCTAAGTAATGAGTTGACAGCCCTATGAGGGAAATGATAGAATAATGTCTTTTGAAAAGTATTGTTTAGTTTTGGGGTATGTATAAAGTCGAAGTTAATAAAGTAATATATATTCTAAGTGATGATGTGACAGTCCTATGAGGGGAATGATAGAATAATATCTTTTGAAAAGTATTGGTTAGTACTGAGGTATGCATAAATTCAAAATTAATAAAGTAATATGTATTCTAAGTTATGATATGACAGTCCTATGAGGGAAGTAGTAGAATAATTTATTTTGAAAAGTATTGGTTAGTATTGGAGTATACATAAAGTCGAAATTAATTAAGTAATATATATTGTAAGTGATGATATGATAACTCTCTGAAGGAAATGATAGAATAATGTCTTTTGAAAAGTATTACTTAGTTTTGGGGAATGCAGAAAATCAAAAGTAGTGAAGTAATATCTGTTGTAAGTTCAAGTAATGATATGACAACCCTATGATGGAAATGATATTTCTTTTGGAAATGATGAATTTCTTTTGAAAAGTATTGCTTAGTGTTGAAGTATGCATAAAGTCAAAATTAATAGAGTAATATCTATTCTAAGTGATTATATGACAGCTCTATGTGGGAAATGATAGAATAATGTCCTTTTAAAAAGTATTGCTTAGTATTTTGGTATACATGAAGTCGAAAAGAATAAAGTAATATCTATTCTAAGTGATGATATGACTGCCCTATGAAGGAAATGATAGAATAATGTCTTTTGAAAAGTATTGCTTAGTATTGGGGCATGCATAAAGTCGAAATTAATAAAGTAATATCTATTCTAAGTGATGATATGGCAGCTTAATGAGGAAAATGATGCAATAATGTCTTTTGAACATTATTGCTTAGTATTGGGATATGCATAAAGTCAAAATTAACAAAGTAATATCTATTCTAAATGATGAAATGATAGGCCTATGAGGGAAATGATAGAATAATGTATTTTGAAAAGTATTGCTTAGTGTTGGGTTTTGCATAAAGTAAAAATTAAAATCTTAATATCTATTCTAAGTAATGAGTTGACAGCCCTATGAGGGAAATGATAGAATAATGTCTTTTGAAAAGTATTGCTTAGTTTTGAGATATTCATAAAGTCCAAATTATTCAAGTAATATATATTCTAAGTGATGATATGACAGCCCTATCAGGGAAATGGTAGAATAATGTCTTTTGAAAAGTATAGCTTAGTATTGAGGTATGCATAAATTCAAAATTAATAAAGTAATATGTATTCTAAGTTATGATATGACAGTCCTATGAGGGAAGTAGTAGAATAATTTATTTTGAAAAGTATTGGTTAGTATTGGAGTATACATAAAGTCGAAATTAATTAAGTAATATATATTGTAAGTGATGATATGATAACTCTCTGAAGGAAATGATAGAATAATGTCTTTTGAAAAGTATTACTTAGTGTTGGGGAATGCAGAAAATCAAAAGTAGTGAAGTAATATCTGTTGTAAGTTCAAGTAATGATATGACAACCCTATGATGGAAATGATATTTCTTTTGGAAATGATGAATTTCTTTTGAAAAGTATTGCTTAGTATTGAAGTATGCATAAAGTCAAAATTAATAGCCTAAAGTAAGATCTATTCTAAGTGATTATACGACTGCCTGTGAGGGAAATGATAAAATAATGACTTTTTTAAAAGTATTACTTAGTATTTTGGTATACATGAAGTCGAAAAGAATAAAGTAATGTCTATTCTAAGTGATGATATGACAGCCCTATGAAGGAAATGATAGAGTAATATGTTTTGAAAACTATTGCTTGGATTTGGAGTATGCAAAAAGTCAAAATTAATAAACTACTGTGTATTATAAGTGATGACGTGACTGCCCTATGAAGGAAATGATAGAGTACGGACCTTTGAGAAGCATTGCCTAGTATGTATGCACGTAAAAAGTCTAAACTAATAAAGTAATGTCTTTTATTAGCAATGATATGCCTATCAAAAAAGAACATTGATAGAATAATGGCTTTTGAAAAAACTAGTTTATCATTGGGGCTTGTTAAAAGTCAAAATTGGACTGTCATGTCATACTGAGCAATACTTTTCAAAAGACATTATTCTATCATTTCTCTCATAATGCTGTCATATCATCACTTAGAAAAGATATTAATTTTTAATTTTGAATTTATACATATCGCAATACTTAGCTATACTTTTCAAAAGACATTATTCTATCATTTCCCTCATAGAGCTGTCATATCATCACTTAAAATAGATATTACTTTATTAATTTCAACTCTATGCATACCCCAATATTAAGCAATACTTTTCAATAGACATTATTCTATCATTTCCCCCGAAAGGCTGTCATATCATCATTTAGAATAGAAATTACTCTATTAATTTCGACTTTTTGCATATCCCAATACTAAGCAATACTTTTCAAAAGACATTATTCTATCATTTCCCTCAAAGGGAAGCCAAATCATCACTTAGAATAGATACTACTTTATTACTTTTGACTTTATGCATGCTTCAACACTAAGCAATACTTTTCAAGAGACAGTATTCTATCATTTCCCTCATAGGGCTGTCATATCATTACTTAGAATAGATATTAATAAAGTAATATCTATTATAAGTGATGATATGACAGACCTAGGAGTGAAATGATATAATAAAGTCTTTTGAAAAGTTTTGCTTAGTATTGGAATATGTACAAAGTCGAAAATAATAAAGTAATATCTATTCTAAGTGGTGATATGATACCCCTAGAAGGGAAACGATAGAATAACTTCTTTTAAAAAGTATTGCTTAGTGATGGGATATGCACAAGGTCGAAATTAATAAAGTAATATATATTCTAAGTGATGATATGGAAGGCCGATGAGGGAAATGACAGAGTTATGTCTTTTGAAAAGTATTGTTTTGTATAGAGGTATGCATAAAGTCAAAATTAATTAATTAATGTGTATTTTAAGGCGTGGTAAGATAACCCTATGAGGAAAGTGATACAATAATGTCTTTTGAAAGTATTGTTTAGTATTAGTGTATGCATTGTGTCAAAATTAGATAAGAGTTTTAGTTTAAAGTTTCAGTTTGGTATTAGCTCACAGTTTTTTTTAGAGTTTAGAGTCTAAGCTTAGAGTTTTCTTAGAGTTAAAGTTTAGTTTAGTTTTAGTTAAGAATTTTAGTTTAGAGGTTTTGTTTAGTTTTAGATGAGTTTTAGTTTAGAGTTTAGAGTTTTAGTTAGAGTTATAGTTTAGTTTAGTTTTAGTTTAGAGTCTAGAGTTTTCATTTAGAGTGTTAGCTTAGAGTTTTAGTTAGAGTTATAGTTTACTTTGGACTTGTAGTTTAGTTTTAACTAAACGTTTTAGCTTAGAGTTTTAGACTAGAGTCATAGCTACTAGTTTTTTCATTGCACATTTAGTTAAGTTTATCTTTAGATAAGAGTTTTAGTTTCAAAGTTCAATTTTGTATTAACTTACATTTTAAGTTAGAGTCATAGTTGTTAAGAGTTTTAGTTTAGGGTTTAGGCTTTCAGTTTCTAGTCTTAGCTTAGAGTCTTAGTTATAGTTATAGTTTAATATACTTTTAGTTAAGAGTATTTATTTAGAGTTTAGAGTCTTACCTTAGAGTCTTAGTTAGGGTTTAGAGTTTTTTTTTAGAGTCTTAGCTTAGAGTTTTGTTTCTATATATTATTCACTTTAGGTTTAGTTGTTAATTTAGAGTTTCAGTTTAGAGTCTTAGCTTAGAGTTTTTTTTGTTAGAGGTATATTTTAGTTTATTTTAGATATTGGAGTTTTAGCCTTGAGTCTCAGCTTATAGTCTAATTTAGAGGTATAGCTTAGTTTAGTTTTAAATAAACGTTTTAGTTTAGTATCTTGGCTTAGATTATTATAGCTATAGTTTAGTTTAGTGTCAGTTAAGAATTTTAGTTTCGAGATGTTGTTTAGTTTTAGATAAGTTTTAGTTTAGAGTTTTAGTTAGAGTTATAGTTTAGTTTAGTTCTATTTTAGAGTCTAGAGTTTTAATTTGGAGTGTTAGCTTACAGTTTTAGTTAGAGTTATAGTGTACTTTAGTTTTAGTTAAGAGTTTTAGTTTAGACTTATAGTTTAGTTTTAGTTATGAGCTTTAGTTTAGAGTTATTGTTTAATTTTAGTTAAGGGTTTTAGTTTAGAGGTGTAGTTTAGTTTTAGGTAAGAGTTTTAGTTTAGAGTTGTTGTTTAGTTTTAGATAAGAGTTTTAGTTTAGAGTTGTAGTTTAGTTTAGTTTTAGTTAAGAGTTTTAGTTTAGAGTTGTTGTTTAGTTTTAGATATGAGTTTTAGTTTAGAGTTTTAGTTTGATATTAGCTTAAAGTTAGAGTTAGAGTTATAGTTTAGTTTGTAGTTCAGAATCTGGAGTTTCAAGTTAGACTCTCAACACTTAGAGTTTTAGTTAGAGTTATATTTTATTTTAGTTTTTGTTAAGTGTTTTTGGACTTGTAGTTTAGTTTTAACTAAACGTTTTAGCTTAGAGTTTTAGACTAGAGTCATAGCTTAGAGTTTTTCCTTGCACTTTTAGTTTAGTATAATTTTAGATAACTGTTTTAGTTTAGAGTTTAAGTTTGGTATTAGCTTACAGTTTTAGTTAGAGTTATAGTAGTTAAGAGTTTTTTTTTAGAGTTTAGAGCTTTAGTTTAGAGTCTTAGCTTAGAGTTTTAGTTAGAGTTATAGTTTAGCTTAGTTTTGCTTCAGAGTTTTAGTTTAGACTTCAGAGTCTTAGCTTAGAGTTTAGAGTTTTAGTTTGAGTGATAGTTTAGTTTAATTTTTGTTAAGAGTTTTAGTTTAGAGTTGTAGTTTAGTTTTAGTTACGATTTTTAGGTAAGAGTTGTAGTTTAGTTTAGTTTTAGTTAAGAGTTTTAGTTCCGAGTTGTTGTTTAGTTTTATATATGATCTTTAGTTTAGAGTTTTAGTTTGGTTTTAGCCTACAGTTTTAGTTAGAGTTATACTTTAGTTTAGTTGTAGTTCAGAGTCTAGAGTTTCAAGTTAGATTCTCAACACTTAGAGTTTTAGTTAGGGTTGTATTTTATTTTAGTTTAAGTTAAGTGTTTTTGGACTTGTAGTTTAGTTTTAGCCAAACGTTTTAGTTTAGTTTTAGCCTAGAGTAATAACTTAGAGTTTTTTCTTGCACTTTTAGTTTAGTTTAGTTTTAGATAAGAGTTTTAGTTTAAAGTTTCAGTTTGGTATTAGCTTACAGTTTTACTTAGAGTTATAGTAGTTAAGAGTTTTAGTTTAGAGTTTAGAGTTTTAGTTTAGAATCTTAGCTTAGAGTTTTAGTTAGAGTTATAGTTTAGTTTAGTCTTAATTCAGAGTTTTAGTTTACAGTCTTAGCTTAGAATTTTAGTTAGAGTTATAGTTTAGTTTAGTTTTAGTTAAGAATTTTAGTTTAGAAGTGTTGTTTAGTTTTAGATAAGAGTTTTAGTTTAAAGTTTAGAGCTTTAGTTTGAGTTTTAGTTTAGTTTTAGTTTAGAGTCTATAGTTTTAATTTAGAGTGTTAGATTTGAGTTTTAGTTAGATTTATAGTTTACTTTAGTTTTAGTTTAGAGTTATAGTTTAGTTTAGTTTTAGTTAAGAGCAAAAATGAAGATCTACGGTTTAATTTAAACTAAGAGTTTTAGTTTAAATTCTATAATTCTACTTTACAGTTATGGTTACAGTTATACTTTTAGTTTAGTTTTAGTTAAGAGTTAGAGTTTCTATATTGGAGTTTTAGTTTTGAGTCTTAGCTTAGAGTTTTAGCTAGAATTATAGTTTATTTTCGTTTTAATTCAGAGTTTTAGTTTAGAGTCTTAGCTTAGAGTTTTAGAGTTATAGTTTAGTTTAGTGTAGTTTTAGTTAAAAATTTTAGTTGATAGATGTTTTTTATTTTTAGATAAGAGTTTTAGTTTAGAGTTTAGAGTTTTAGTTAGTGTTATAGTTTAGTTTAGTTTTAGTCTAGAGTATAGAATTTTAATTTAGAGTGGTAGCTTATAGTTTTAGTTAGAGTTATAGTTTACTTTAGTTTTAGTTAAGAGTTTTAGTTTAGACTTATAGTTCAGTTTTAGTTAAGAGTTTTATTTTAGAGTTTAGTTTAGTTTTAGTAAAGAGTTTTAGTTTAGAGTTTAGAGTTTTAGCTTAGAGTCATAGCTTCGAGTTTTAATTAGAGTTATAGTTTAGTACAATTTTAGTTAAGAGTTTTAGTTTAGACTTCAGAGTTTTAGTTTGGAGTTTAGAGTTTTAGTTAAAGTTATAGTTTAGTTTAATTTTGGTTAAGAATTTTAGTTTAGAGTTATAGTTTAGTTTAGTTGTAGTTCAGAGTCTAGAGTCTCAAGTTAGACTCTCAGAACTTAGAGTTATAGTTACAGTTAAATTTTATTTTGGTTGTATTAAATTATTTTGTGACTTATAGTTTAGATTTAGATAAACGTTTTGGTTTAGGGTATCCGCCAAGAGTCATAGCTTAGTTTTTCATTGCCCTTTTAGGTTAGATTTGTTATAGATAAGAATTTTAGTTTAGAGTTTCGGTTTGATATTAGCTTACACTTTTAGTTAGAGTTATAATAGTTGAGAGTTTTAGTTTAGAGTCTTAGCTTAGAGTTTTAGTTAGAGTTATAGTTCTAGTTTAGTTTTAGTTAAGAGTTTTTGTTTAGAGTTGTTGTTTAGTTAAGAATTTTAGTTCAGAGTTTTAGTTTAGCGTCTTAGGTTTCTCCACGTTTAAGTTAGGTTAGGTTATCATGAGCGCTCATGAGAACCTAACCTAACTTAAACGTGGAGAAACCTAAGACGCTAAACTAAACCTTTAACTCTAAACTAAAACTCTTAACTAAACTTAAACTCTAAACTAAAACGTTTAACTAAAACAAAACTAAAACTATGACGATAAATACAATTTCAAATAGGGATAAAATCCTTTTTATAGACAGTGATGATGATGACAGTGATAGAAATTCACAAAAATACCAGATATTTCGGTCACATATACAGTGACCGTCATCAGTAGTAAAACTAAACTAAAACAATTTAAAACAACAGTTTATACACTAAATCAAATAACACTACATATTGTTTAAATCTCTAATTCTTTTCAAAGCAAAGGCGGAAGCTATTCTCTTTGACCTTCTTGGATTCGGTTCATTAGTGTTCAGTGTTATAACATTTAGACAAAGGTCAACTACATTGGGTGAATTGAACTTTACTCTGTCAGATTTTAATAAATTATCATAGATAGAGTTCAGCCCATATTCACCTGTATCCTGATTCAAAGCAATATTCTTGAATAAGATTTTTTTTTTATTTCAAGAATTTCACGAAAGTTTTGCTGTAAACCCCGATCCTAAACTAAAACTAAAACTAAAACTCCAATATCTAAACTAAACTAAACTATAACTCTAAAAAAAAACTCTAAGCTAAGACTCTAAACTAAAACTCTAAATTCTCAACTTAAACTAAAGTAAACTATAAATAGAACTAAAACTATAAGCTAAGACTCTAAACTAAAACTCTAAACTCTAACTAAAACTCTAAGCTAATACTCTAAATTCTAAACAAGAACTCTTAACTAAAACTAAACTAAACTATAACTCTAACTAAAACTCTAAGATAAGACTCTAAACTAAAACTCTAAACTCTAAACTAAAACTCTTAACTACTATAACTCTAACTAAAACTGTAAGTTAATAGCAAACTGAAACTCTAAACTAAAACACTTATCTAAAACTAAACTAAACTAAAAGTTTAATGAAAAAACTCTAAGCTATGACTCTTGGCTAAAACTCTAAGCTAAAACGTTTAGTTAAAACTAAACTACAAGTCGAAAAACACTTAACAAAAACTAAAATAAAATATAACTCTAACTAAAACTCTAAGTGTTGAGAGTCTAACTTGAAACTCTAGACTCTGAACTACAACTAAACTAAACTATAACTCTAACTAAAACTTTAAGCTAATATGGTTTAGGTCTTACCTCTCAGGGAGATCTCAGTATGTTTCGGTTAATGGTACTTCTTCCTCTTCCTTGCCTATTGTGAAAGGTGTCCCACAGGGCTCTGTGCTTGGACCACTTTTGTTTTTAATTTATATTAATGATCTTGTTGATGGTCTTCATCCCCTTGTGCACCCTATACTTTTTGCTGATGACAGTAACTTCTTCATTGCTGCAGTGGACCTGCCATCTGCCATTTCCCTAGCTCAAGGTCTTCTTGATAAAGTAAAAGATTGGTGCTGGTCAAATGGTATGACTCTCAACAGCCAAAAAAGTGCCATTGTACACTTTAGAACCCCTTATCGTATGAGAGACGCAGGGGAACCAACCATCCTGACTTATGGGAATGATATTATACCGCAAGCTCCTATCGTGAAATTTCTTGGTGTGTATCTTGACTATTTTCTTTCTTTTAAACCCCATATAACTCATACCCGCTCCCTTGTCCTCCGCCAATCTTCAATGTTGCACAGGGTTAACTCATTTCTTCCCCCTGATGTTATGCTTTCTCTTTATTATGCTTTTATTTTTCCTTACATTTCTTATTGCTGTTCTGTCTGGGGTAGTACTAATAAATCTCTTCTCTGCTCACTTCAAAGAGCCCAAAATAGGGCAGTGAAGGCTACTTTTCTTCTTCCTCGTTTTTACCCTTCCTCTGATCCTTATAATGATACTGGAATAGCTCCGCTGGATCGTATTGTGGGTAAAAGTTACCTTTATTTAGCACATTCTGCTTTTCTAGGTAGACTCCCACCATCTCTGCAGCAGTTTTTCTTTCTGTCAGGCTCAGGTAGGTACTCTTCTTTTTTACGTAGCTCTTATCGCAGGTTCATTTTACCTAAGCGTTCATCGACAGCAGGTCAGAGGTCTCCTGTTTATCAAATCTATTTTACTATGGAACTCCATCCCTCCTGATGTCCCTCTATCTCTTTCTGCAAAGGCACTTTCTCGCTGGGTATTTCCAGTATAGTATTTTCCCCCTTTTTTCTTCATATTTTGCATTCTATCCACATTTATGTTTTTTTTTTTTTTTTTTTTTTTTTAATTAAATATATTTAAAATAATTCTCATATTTTCTCATATTATTTCTCATATTTTAATAAATTTCTCTTATCTAATTTTTTTTTTTTTTTTTTTTTTTTTTTCTAGTGCTTTATAATAGTGTCTTATTTGTTTTGTTGGCCCTGTACAAGCTTAGCTTCTTGGGCGTGTTTAAATTTTAAGTTTATAATTGTATTGTTTTTTTTTTTTTAGTATTAATAAATTGATTGATTGATTGATTGATATCAAACTAAAACTCTAAAATAAAACTCTTAACTAAAAATAAACAACAACTATAAACTAAAACTCTTAAATAAAACTAAACAACAACTCTAAACTAAAACTCATATAAAACTAAACAACACCTCTAAACTAAAACTCTTAACTAAAATTAAACAACAACTCTAAACTAAAACTCTTAACTAAAACTAAAATATAACTCTAAACTAAAACTATTAACTAAAACTAAACTATAAGTCTAAACTAAAACTCTTAACTAAAACTAAAGTAAATTATAACTCTAACTAAAACTCTAAGCTAACACTCTAAATTAAAACTCTAGACTCTAAAATAAAACTAAACTAAACTATAACTCTAACTAAAACTCTAAACTAAAACTCATATCTAAAACTAAACAACAACTCTAAACTAAAACTCTTAACTAACACTAAACTAAACTATAACTCTAAGAAAAACTCCAATCTAAGATTCTAAACTAAAACTCTGAATTAAAACTAAACTAAACTATAACTCTAACTAAAACTCTAAGCTAAGACTCAAAACTAAAACTCCAATATCTAAACTAAACTAAACTATAACTCTAAAAAAAAAAACTCTAAGCTAAGACTCTAAACTAAAACTCTAAATTCTTGACTAAAACTAAAGTAAACTATAAATAGAACCAAAACTCTAATATAAGACTCTAAACTAAAACTCTGAACTCTCACTAAGACTCTAAGCTAAGACTCAAAATTCTCAACAAGTACTCCTAACTAAAACTAAACTAAACTATAACTATAACTAGAACTCAAAGCTAAGACTCTAAACTAAAACTCTAAACTCTAAACTAAAACTCTTAACTACTATAACTCTAACTAAAACTGTAAGATAATACAAAACTGAAACTCTTAACTAAAACTCTTATCTAAAACTAAACTAAACTAAAAGTGCGATGAAAAAACTCTTAGCTATGACTCTAGTCTAAAACTCTAAGCTAAAACGTTTAGTTAAAACTAAACTACAAGTCCAAAGTAAACTATAACTCTAACTAAAACTCTAAGCTAACACTCTAAATTAAAACTCTAGACTCTAAATTAAAACTAAACTAAACTATAAGTCTAACTAAAACTCTAAACTCTAAACTAAAACTCATCTAAGACTAAACAAAACCTCTAAACTAAAATTATTAACTAAAACTAATCTAAACTTTAACTCTAAGAAAACTCTAAGATAAGACTCTAAACTCTAAACAAAAACTATAAGCTAATACCAACCTGAAACTCTAAATTAAAACACTTATCTAAAACTAAACTAAACTCAAAGAGTAGCTATAACTACTTGTTAACACTTTTGTCTAAAACACAACAAGGCCATCATGCTAAACCTCTTAACTAAAACTAAACTATACTGTCACTCTCGCAAGCTTGTTAGGATAAGGTTATACACTAAAGCTTGGTTTTACGACTAGACTAAAATAAGCCTCTAAATATGACCCTAATAACCGACTCAAAGCTGATATTCCCAATATCTAAACTAAAACTCTGAACTAAAACTAAACTAAAACTATAACTCTAACTAAAATTCTAAAGTAAAACTGTAAACTAAAACTATAAACTCTAAACTAAACTCTTAAGTAAAACTAAACTAGAGATCTAAACTAAAGCTCCTAACTAAACTAAAACTCTAAACTCTAACTAAAACTCTAAGGTAAGACTCTAAACTAAAACTCTAAGCTAAGACTCTAAACTCTAAACAAAAACTCTTAACTAAAACTCTAAGCTAAGACTCTAAACTAAAACTATAAACTCTAAACTAAAAATCTTAGCTACTATAACTCTAACTAAAACTGTAAGCTAATACCAAACTGAAACTCTAAACTAAAACTCTAAACTAAAAATAAAATATAAATCTAAACTAAAACTATGAAAAAAAATTAAACTAAAGTATAACACTAACTAAGACTCTAAGATACGAATCTAAAATAAAACTCTAAATTCAAACTAAAACTCTAAGTTCAGACTAAAATCAAACCAAAACTCTTAATTAAAACTAAACTAAACTACAATTCTAACTAAAAAACTCTAAACTAAGACTCTAAAGTAAAACTTTAACCTCTAAGCTAAAACTCTTAACTACTATAACTATAACTAAAACTGTAAGCTAATACCAAACTGAAACTCTAAACTAAAAATCTTAAATGAAACTAAACTATAACTCTAAACTAAAACTCTTAACAAAAATTAAACTAAAATATAACTACTATTAAAAAGCTAAACTATAAACTAAAACTCTAAGCTCTGAATTATAACTATGAGCAACACCTATATCTAACAACAACCCAACCTAAAGCTATAAGATAATGCTGTTGTCTGAATATATATGATTTGAACTAAAGTTGCAAACCAATACTAATCCACAAACCTAAACTAACATTCTTTACTAAAACAAAACTACAACTCTAAACAAAAACCCTTAACTAATACTAAACTAAACTAAAAGTGCAACGAAAAACTCTAAGCTAAGACCCTAGGCTAAAATTCTAAACTAAAACGTTTAGCTAAAACTAAACTGCAAGTTCAAAAACACTTAACTAAAACTAAAATAAAATATAACTCTAACTAAAACTCTAAGTGCTTAGACTTTAACTTGAAACTCTAGACTCTGAACTACAACTAAACTAAACTATAACCCTAACTAAAACTGTAAGCTAATATCAAACTAAAACTCTAAACTAGGGAGGGGGGCTCGGGGGGCCTTTGGGGGCCCTAGGGGCATTTGGGAGTCCGGGGCCCTTTGGGAGCCCGGGGGACCTCTGGGGGCCCGGGGGGCCCTTTTGGGGCCGGGGGGGATGGGGATCTCTGGGGTTTGGGTTTGAGACCTCACAACACTGTTCAAATGGAACTTGTGTATTATAACGACCACAGAGTTTCATCTCAAATCATCTTGTAAAATGTCTCAAACTGTTTCGCCTAAATCATGTTCTAAAATGTCTCAAACGGTTTCACCCAAATAATCCCCTAAAAGTAATTTCTGTATGTTCCTTTGTTTCGGCATCCCTGCGCTGTCACTTTTGAAATTCCTAGGAAACCCTTTTCCGCGTAAACTATATTCAATCTGTCTTCATCTCATAGGTGCTCCTAGCTACACTTTTAAGGTTTCGATAGAATATTAATTCCAGAATTTATCACTAAGCCCAATGACCAGAGAAGCCGTATTTGAAAATAGAATATTAATTTATCTTTGTCCCTAAAGACCATTTATCCCTCAGACCTAAAGATCAAAGAAGCCATAATGTTTCTTAAATCCCCTTCGTTGATCAATAATTCCCCACCGATTATGCAAATCAATTTCTCAGAAATCTAGTTCCCCTCGGTGTCACTGACCCGTTAGTCGGTCAATAACATTGTCTATGTGGTTAGGTACCGTTAGACTCGATTATAGATGGCAGCAAATGTGTTCGTTCCGGAGAAGTGACCTTCTCCCTACTCTTGTCAGCCAATCAAGCATTGTCAAAATAAACTTTTTAGGAAGCTTGTTCAATCAAGAAGGGAATATGATAGTTTGAGTACACGTACAATAATTCACAAACGAAGAAAACAACGTCAGAGATTCGTCCAGAAGTCCAAGAAAATGACAAAAATGCAAGCTGATCTGGATAAACGGAGAAATATTTTAAACATACAGTAGGGTGAGCATGAAAAATGCTCGAAAACGGATATCAAGCTTCTTTCTGAAAGAGCAGATGCTGTTGTAAACTTGGTTTGTAATTCATTGGCTAAACTCCACAGTAACAATCTGAAGAAATGTTATAAGGTTTACGACAAGTTTCCAAGCTCTGGATCGGCAACAGTGGAACAGTTTAAACATACAATGGAGAATTTGACACAGCATTCTCTATACAAAGAGGCATAATTTTACAAAACCACATACATAAATTTTGGCAGAAGAAATTGCAGTTGCTTTGATGGTAACAGCGATATCTATATGGCAATACCTATGGACAGCAGTGCAAAAGCGATATTTTTCAGTTATGGCCAAAATGAAGTTTTTAGATTCATTAATAAATGTAGGTGTCAGACTGAAGATCTTTTTCATGCAGTCCATATTTCTGGAATGTCTTCTCAAGACACTAGCATCTCTACTATTGATTCAATCAACTGCAGAGATGGAGACGCGAGTGGAACTTCTGCTAGCGCAGCTGAATATTTGCCGAACGATTTCGTATCTCTCAGGACAAGATGTACTGAAGAGTCCCAGAAATTTATTCAAACAGAGATTGACCCTGTATCTGGCAAGGAGAGTTTGATGACAGAAGCGAGCGAAGTCAGCTTCAATAATTTGGGTAAACGGTCTAACAAAATTTATAAAGAGCCAATAACCCTGCGATACAACCCCGACATATTCAAGCTACATGGGATTGTTATTGAAGTTTGCCAAATTCTTTTTGAAAATCTTATTAAAACTATAGAAGTCCAGATGCCGACAGATACAATCTTGAAGTGCTACCTTGATAGTATGGATCAGTGTCAAAACAGTTATAAGTACGTAAGAAAATATGTGCACTAATTGTACTGCAGCCCTAACAACGGATGTCATAGCTTCTTGCGGTCCTTAAGGGCACTAGCTCCACATTTCCCTGTGTTGGCCACCTTCGTTAATGATGTATACAAGACAACAACTTTCTACTTTGTAATTTCCAGAACTTTCTACTACGTTGAACGAAATGGCTATCCGAAAATTTTGATTGGATGTGTTTGGGGGAAGGGTGAGCTTGAGAGGGGGGTTAGTTACCCTCCAATCACTTTCAACTATTAAAAAGGGCACTAGCCGTCTCAATTTTCAATTGAATGAGCCCCTTTTGAAGTTTTTACGACAACTCTATCATTAAAAACCTTATATGCCCCCAGGGCATAACTTACAACCTTTGCCCTAGGGACTCTGGGGGTTTTGTCATCCTTAAATACATAATTTCCAGAACTTTCAACTACGTTGAACAAAATGGCTATCTCTAAACTTTTATTGAATGTGTTTGGGGAAATGCTGGGCGTGAGAGGGGGATTAATTACTCTCCACTCAATTTCGACTATTAAAAAGGGTAATTTCAATTTCCAATCAAATGAGCCCTTTTTGAAATTTCTACAACAACTTTCTATATAAACCTTATATGCCCCCAGGGCATAACTTACAACCCTTGCACTGAGGGCTCTGATAGTAGTAAGGCATCAATTAGTATCAATCCTACGCCTGAGGCATGAATATACAGTGTAGTTTAACCGGTACATTGACTAACCAGGGTCAGTCACCTGTAACTTGATTAGTAGTTTTTTTTTTTTTTTTAACTTGGCAACGTATAAGAGACGACTTTGAACCCTACGCCTGAGGCATGAATATACAGTGTAGTCTAACCGGTACATTGGCTTGCCAGGGTCAATCACCTATTACAATGAACGATACTTACCTTACCAGCGGGTTTTTTGAGGTAACACCCATTTTTTGGGGTCAAACAGATAGAGAGAGCGGCGGTCACACTAACTTGATTAGTAGTTGGATTCGGATATAAGGAGTAATTTTCATTGTAGTTCATATTAGTAATAGAATTGAATTCAGAGAGAGAGAATAGTTTATTTGAGAGGATATTAGTGGAGAAAAAAAATGAGTGGCGCATTTTCATTATTGGAGATTAATGATGGAAACGACAGCAGCGGCAGCAACGATATACGAGTACCCAATGTAGCTGTGGAAATAACCGCTGGCTGTAGACTATGTCATTGAATGGGACATTATGTATGCCAGATATGTGATATCATTAAGAAATTTAAGCAGGAGTAGCAACTTTGTTTTGCTTGAAAAATGAATATTTTCCATATAAATAAGATCTGGTCATCATTAGATGCCCTGTCAAAATACACTGATGAGAACAAAATGCATCAGTCAATATTATTATTGGTGTAATTATGCTCAATAAAAAGGTTTTAAATCAATGATATTTTTTCTTTCTAAAGTAGACTAGCGTATATTTTTTAGAGTACAAAATGAAATTCTGGTTAGTCTGAAGTTGGTTGTGAGAGACTTAGGACTATAAAAAAAAGGGATTGATTCGAGAAGGATCGAATCATTAGTAATCTTGCTCACATGTAAAAACGTTTGGTTCTAAAAGTTGATTTTATAGAGCTTTCTATTCAACGGAAAATATTTTCTCGGGGACTAATTGTCGATATAATGAAGACTGATTCTTCAACATTAGACTATGGTATGAAGCTTCTACGTCGTGGTCCAAATGCTCTTACACAATTTATTGATATATTGATCACGACACGGCAAAATGATATTGTGGATATTCTTTTAAACATTAGTTTTTAAATTTAGGACATTTTTCATGAGAAAGATGGTGCTCAAGGATGATTTACTCCTCTCTCTCTCTCTCCATCTCGAAAAATTTTTTTTGTTGCTAGCTCAGTTTCATTGTGGTAGTGACAGTGTTAACACATGACAAAATGTTCCATACATGTCCGTTATGTATGTACTCACTGGGCAGTTGGTCATCATCATGTGAGAATTGTACAATGATTGACGAGTATTATGAAAATTGTAGATTTTGGAACCCGTTTAAATTGTAAAGATGATAAGCCGTACAAATTAAAGGCTGTAATTCCTGTCTTGAAGAGATGTGTGACTCTCACCCTAGCGGACTTCTATGCTCCAATTGTCATTATGAAAAATGTAATCAGTGGGAGAGTATATATCCCGGTATGACTGGAAAGAATCTTGACAAGTAAGTGAGTTTATTACTACAAAATTAGTATCGTCATGGTTTTAGATTTTTTTTGTGGGAAAAACCAGTTACTTAACTCAACTACTAGAGCTACCAAAGTGAAGGGTTTATTCATCATCATTTTGATTACACTGGGTGTTATGATTATAAACCCACTGGTTTTTATTTGGCTGTGACGGAATGTGATTCGACACTTGAGGACACTGTTTGTGAAATTGCTTCAAATAGGCAAATTGAAACATGTGAATTCTATAGAATGAATGAGAATAGTATCATTGACTACACAATGAGATATGACAAGAGTGAAGTTACACTCTACTGTAGAAAATGTGACCCTGACATTGCAGTACATCAGGATCAGTACACTGTGAATTCAGATAATCTTACCTGCACTAGTCGTTGTCGATAAATACATAGTAGTGGATGAAATATAAAGAGTAGAAAAGTCGTTTTATCATGTATATAAATTTTTTTTTATTAATAAAAAATTTAACATACATCTTTAGAAAATTTTATTATCAGGGCACTAAAGTCAATATTAAATACACTTGTAAGTATATTCTCCACTAGAAAGTCGTTCAATTGAGGTAAGTCAACGTAGATGTCGAGAAACTGCTTGTAGGTGTAGCCACGACATCTGAACATGAAAAAGAGTAGTGAATGAAAACCCCGTGTCTTAGTTTTTATATCCTGTATTCCTCTTTGATTCGTATCAATGATCTATCTTTTGAATACGATAAAGTTGCTGATGTATGGTGCGCAGAAATTAAATAATAGGCCAAGATAAACAAAAAATTCAATATTACTTGCTGTATTAAGGAGGCGTAGTCCCGGACCGATATCCAAAGTCAATGGACTGGTCTTAAAAATGATTAGTGTGTTGTTAACACTTGGTTTTTTTTCAATGAAGTCCGAAGGTATGCAATAGGACTTGTACTGGGACATGTATGGATCCATACTAAATACGTTGATTATTTGGTTTGTTTTCATGGTGCTAGGTCTAGTAGAACACTGCCTTCGGGAGTGATTTCCCAATAGGTTTCAAATTGACTAAGTGATATTAGGGTGATACTCTCAGTCAGGGCATTGGCAAATGTACACTCTAAACGTACATTCCCTTTTCGTACTATGGTCATATCCTGTATGCCAGACAAATCCAGAACAATAACCCCAAGATTTTTTGAAAACATTGAATCGGCTATTTCATTTTCAGATAGTTGAGAATCATGATCTAGGGATTGCATGGTCAACTCGTACAGAGTTCTATAGGATTTTTTGTCAAATGATAAAGTGTACAGTGGAATACCATTCACTTTGCACACAAGGCTAGATAGGCTGAAAAAATTAAAATCATGGGGGGATTCAGTCCAGGATCCAACGGCACTGCCACTCTTTACAAAGGCCAAAGCCAATTTTGATGGGATTTTTCGATTGATAAATGATGAATCGCTATAGCTACGAGAGCCGGTGGCTATGTGACGTTGATTGGTGATCGCATGAGGAACAAGAAGTTTAATGTTGTTACCATTGGCTCTTAGCTTTTCCACTGCCAATGCAACAGAGCCCATAACCTGTTGTTTTCGGACGTGGAGAATTGCCGATGTGATAATGACATTTGCATCGGGTGCTGCAGGAAGTGTTTTTCTCAAAATGAAATTCGATGAGGCCATCTGTAACTTTATGTTAATCTTGACATTGGGGGGTAACCATTGGGATATATTGAATACCTCATGATTTAATTTTCCAACTAGATGATACTCCTGGGTCACTGCAGTAGTCAACTCACCGTCAGTATCTACACCAGACCGATATTCATAGCCTAATGATTGTGATCTCAATTCCTTGTAAGCCTTTGATGTCATTATCATAAATTGTATATAGCGTGCATAGTTTGATAAATTATTGCTAGTGCTCACCAATTTTCCATTAATAAATACATTAATTTGTTTGAATAAGTTGTGTAGAATACAGTTTTCATAGGATAGACCATTGCCGGCATTTGGAGTTGTATTATCTGACTTTTTCTTCACCACAACATTTAAATCAATAAATGTTGACGACAAGTCAATGAAATAGTCTTCATTGGAAATATTTGAAAGTGTATATTTTCCGAAAGGGGTTGTTGGGGGTAAAATTGCTCATAGTAGCCATATTTGACACTGACATCAACATTTTCAGCATTGAATAGATTCAATGAGGAACTAATTGATGGATATGATTCCTTGTGGGGGAGATGAGTCATCTTAAGAGAAGAAATCCTTCTTTGATCTAACAATCTTTTTCTTTTTCTTCTTCTTCTTTTGCTTATCGGGCTTCCTTGTTTTATTCCTCAAAGTCCTTGTTGATGTCCTTTGATTTCCGCCTGGATGGAGACTGATGAGTGAATGACACTAACGCATCGTTTTCAATCTCTCCACATTTTGCCGAGATTTTAGGTGATCGCGAATGGCTCTTGCTGAAGATCTAATATTCTCCTTAACACTCCTCCTTAAATTTTTGCCCAACCCCCCGTCCTGTAATAATGAGGCAGCAAAATTCGATGCAGCAGGTACAAGATGTTTTGGAGCAAGGGGTAATGCAAAACGAAATAACCTAGCAAACCAGCTGCCAAGACTAGTACCAGAAATTGTAGCACGACCCTTGTAGTAGTCCAATCCATTCCCTATTTGACGTGGACACAGAGCAGCAACATAGCACTCGATATCGGGACAGACAAATGGAATTCTTCTATTGTTCATTTTAGGTGATTGTGCTGTCGTTGACAATGGGTCGAAAATGATATGTAATCACTGCTAAGCCTTTTGTTATTGCTAGAGGATCGCTCAATTTACTTCTTTGTGTAAACGGGCAGAGTTCCAAATACGAATTATTTACAGGAACAGACTGAAGATGCTGTATATTAGTGATGGACAAGTTCGTTAGTTGTTTTTCATTCAAGAACACGTAAGAGGGAGACATTTTAATTTCCGACTTTTGGTGTTTCTACAAAGGATGCATAGAGAAATATGCAAGAGTCCGAGGCAAAACCAGGTGGATAATCAGCAAAAATAACTTGATTCATCCCGTAAACGGTGTCAGCATTTTCCCCATTGATCATATTCTTTTTCAAACCGAGAAAATCAATCAGAAAGTTACGTTGAACAACTACTTAGATGTTAACAGGTGATGTGCGAGAACAAATATCTTGTTCAAACGGCAAAATAAAATAGAAAGTGCCAGTTATGCGATGAGAGATTTTTCCTATGGTATGCACGAAACAAAACTCCCCACGGATCGTATCCCATATATTCTAATTTAGTGTGGCGATAGTCAATAGATTTAAGTGCTTCAACCCATTCATAGTCGACATAGTTCAACCCTTTCATAGTCCAATCGAGTGGTATAACTTTTATATCATACACACGATCCTTTCTCAGGATGTCATAGGTATTTTTGAGAATACAGTCGACAAGAGCCACTTCATATGCACCGTCAAATTTGATGGCAGGGGTGAGTTTTGTCCAAAAATCACTTGTCGTATTCAAGTCATTGTAGAGAGGATCGGAAACGTTGGACATGAAAGTCACATAGAAATCATTGGGCATTGTCAATATCTTCAACACCGATCCAAGAATCAAAATCAGAGTTGTATCCTAGCCACCGAATAAGTAACTGTTCTCTATCTCTTTAAGTAAGTGTCTTTAATATTTTTTAATTTTGGTACATTTCAATTGCTTTTTTAACTTTTTGTAGTTCATAGTCATAAAAGCCGCTGAGACTTTCCTCATATTTGGTATCACGCAGATGATAAATTATGGGTTTAGTGTCTAGGATTTTTCCCACTTTAAAAGGTTCTGTGGACCACAAGTAATTCCCCTTTTCAAAAACATTAGTTGTTCTATTAATTCGAACAGTATCACCAACCTTGAATTTATTTTTCTTCTTCTTGACAGTCGACGATTCATTGGAATACTGTTTAAGAAAGGTGTCAATTGTATCATGATCAGAATGATGAACTTCCGTTGGCGTAGAGTTGGACAATGATCGATGAGGTCTTTGATTATAAATCAACATGATTTTATCTAGGTCATGAATAAAAGCCGATGTATTTTTCAATGTACAATATCTTGAAATTAAAAGTCGAATAGTTCTTATCGATCGTTCGGCCATTGCAGCCTTTATAGGACGGTGACTATGATAGAGCAGTGTACTATATTTCTCTAGTACTTTTGCAACATGGGGATTAACAAATTCACTACCGCGATCCATTTGAATTTTTTTATATGAATCCTGTTCGAGAATACTTTCAATGGCCTGAGCAATTTCAACACCTCTCTTTGATCGCAATGGAATTGCATATCCATAGCGACTATAAAAACTGATTGCAAGTAGGATGTACTTGTACGGTGTATTGTGACGTCTTTGAAGGTCGTCTAGAGTCAGGAGATCTGCTTGCATTATATGCAATGGGTAAAAGGCTTTAGTTTTTCGATATTGATTGGCACGAAGTCTATGATTTCTATGCAGAGTGTAACTTGATTCATTTTGTAGATAGTCTTGTACACTTTTAGTGTGAACACCAGTGAATTTGGAAAAAGTGGTGGGGGAACTTAAACTCCCCGCCTCACCAATATTTTCATAAACACCTTTCAGAACTTCAACCATTTTGAACGTAAACACGTTGTGTAACGTCCGCTACCCTTTTGTATACTGGCTGTTGGTGGTGGTGATGGTGACGTTGACTTCATACGTCTTCGCTTTTGTCTAGCTATCAGTGGTGTGCTAGTATTTTCCAAAATTGATTTAAAATCTTCTTCTTCAAGTTCATTTTTTAATGGTGTCAATTTTGTTGTTGATGATGATGATGATGATGGATGTTCATTTATTTTTTTTAGAATTTGCCTATTGCCAATAAGACTTTTGGGGAAGTTTAATATATTTAGAAAGTTGTATAGATGAGTGTCAAATGATAATAGTCCTTTACGATTTGTAACCATCTCATAGATTAAATCAAGTAGATTATAGCTCTTGCCCTGAATTACAATCCCTGTCCCATTGCTCTCAACTTGAATGTGATCTTGACCACTTTCCAAGAGATAGGCTAGGAGTCGTGTTCTTTTTTCACGGGATTAGTGGGGCACTCGATCTACCAATTTCAATACAAATTTATCCAATTCCTCAGTCTTCAATTTTTTTACAGAAGCACACTCTTGAGGAGATGACTCTTTTTTGGGATCAGCCCCAGTAGAAGCAGTGGGCTTCGAGTAATAGGACCTGTGTTTTTCGAGTCAGTGACGTGCATCTTGAAGTAAAAGCAGTTTTTTATCATCCTCAATATTTTCATTGTCAAGGAATTTACTCAGATTGTTCTCAAAGTGTTCGACGGGTGAGAGAGCGAGTTCTATTGGCGTCAATTTATAGGGTTTTGCCATTCTCTTTAGAGAAAACTGTTTACAAGTCGTGCAATTATTGGCAGTAAAAGTGTGAAAAAGCTACCGCCCGCCTGAAGAAGTCGTTTCCTTTTAAAATTATTTCCTTTCTTTTTAGAGGCCAATGTACGTGCAATGGAACGATGTTGCTTTGCCTGTTGCTTAACTACTTCTGGTACTTGAACATTTCCCTCAATGAAATTTACACAAAGTTTGGATATTCGTCTACTGAAATCATTGCCAATACTGTTTTTGACTAGTGCTTTTCTGTGCGAAGGTTGGGAACTGTCTAGAATTGAAAACAGATGTTTGTTTTCATGTAGTTTCTTCAATGTCTTAATATCATCTAATAGTTCTTTTTAGTGATCACGGGGATATATACTGTAATTTAATTGTCGAAAATAGCTGTAACCGAAATCAATTCCTAGTCCATGTTTTTAAAAAGACCTAGGAGTATAGAGTAGCAAGGGATATGAGTGATAAGATTTTACGCCGAGGGCAGGAATTTAGGGGCGCCGGTATTGTGTCTAGTATTGAGAGTTATTAGTAAGCTAGAATCACGGGACTCTTTGTTTAGGATATCGTAAGCATGGTTACTAACAAGATCTTGCTTGCTTAAGAGCTAGGGAAACAGATTGTAAAGAACCAGAGTAACGTAAATCTGTTCATGATGAGAGCGAACAGTGAACAGTTGTAGCATTTCCTGGGACCATTGTTCAATAGATTCAGCCAGATCGTCGATGATCAACCAAGAGTTTTGTTCAATAATGTTGAAAACATCAAGTCCCTGTATGAATTGTATCTGCACCGACCCCCTCGTGATAGCAATTGCTTTTATTTTATCATATGACTCCTGCCATATACTATAGCAATAGTATACTTTTTTTGGCTTTTCCACAAACATTTTATCACAATTTTTAATTATTTTAGTTAAGAGTGTTTTTTTGCCCGACATTGACGGTCCACACAAAAACGATCTGAATTGTGTTTTAAATTGATACATGTTCCCTTCAACAGTTCACCTGGACAACTAACACTAGACTATGGCTGTCTAATGACTAAATAATTTCCCTATTACTACTACTACTCCGTTCAAGAATAATAATTAGAAGAAGAAGAAGAAGAAGAGGAATAATATTTTCTTTTATTATACACATAAAAAGGTAACAATACTTTTAAAAAATACTACATTGAAAAAGGCACACTAAACATGAAAAAAAAATACACTTTTTAAAAATTTATTTATAATAAAAAAAATACAACATTTACATAACCTATAGAAAAAAAAACACTTAAATAAATACACTTTTTTTTTTTTTTTAATTTATTTATAAAAAAAAATACAACAGTTATTAGAATAATGTGCACACTTGTGAAATAATATCATACACTGGTAGCTACAACATTTTAAATTTTGGGGTCCCCCCTCGGGGGGCGGCCGCTGCGGCAGCTGGGGGCCGGGAAGCGCCGGGCGCCGGAAGCGGGGGCCCGCTGCGGCGGGCCCGGGCCGGCATTAAATACTGGAAATTGATCTGCCTTGCACACACACACAATGTAAATTGATTGTGATAAAGAAAAAAAAAGAATTTAAAAAAACCCCCAAGGATACAAAACCACCTCTCCCCTAGCTTAAACTTTTTCTTCTTTTTTTTTTAGAGAATTTAAGTTAATTTTTCTATGACGAGCTTTTATATTTGATATATAAATTAAAAAATAGAGGTAATTAAAAAATTTATGTTTGGGATTAACGTCACACCCACTTCAAGTACATATACTTCGTCCGATATGGCAGACATGGTGTTTTTCTCGACTCTAACTGTGTATTTTTTAAATTGTAAAGAGCGAATCGCCAAGACTTTCGCCCTTGGCACTAAACTACGTTCCACACAGTTTCTATAAACACTCATGTCGAAATTATGTTTTACAAAGTGTGTAGGTACCCCCTTGCAAACTTGTTTAATATCCTTGCCGTGCGTTTCCACACAGTATACCTTCGGTCCAGGAAACACACCACTGGATATCAGATCGCTACCCATTTCAGATTTTAACATTAAAAATTGATTTGGGGTCTGGCGTCTCACTGGCTCTGGGTAGAGGGATTCGTCCAAGTTAGTTTAGTCAATTCGTGAGCTAATTTACTTGCCATTTTCCAAATCATTCAATATATTTTCATTTTTTACTTTTAACAGGAGTGAATCAGTGTCCCCGTAGTACAATTGAAGTTGTCCCTCAATCGGCCACTGTACCTTGCATACATTATAATAAAATGACAACATGAGTTTCTTGGATATTTCAGTTATTGCACTTCCGCCTGCAATATTTTTATTTAATACAATGTTTCTTTTCTTGCGATGTAGGAGCACCATATTAGAGTCTATGACTGTGAACGATGTGAAGTTTGGATCCGCAATGATTCGAAAACAATCTTTGGGGTTGGTTACAATGTCACATCGACTTCTGTGTCGTACGCTCTTGCACATTTTACCGAAAGCTGAGTTCAAAATGAGTTTATAGACTTCTTTTCTCAACCTCTGTTTTCGCTCTTGAACGTTTATCGACACAAGCGTCAATAAACGTTTTCAATAAAGACTTTTGATCTGATTGGAAGTCTCTATGAATTTTTGGCACCTTGAAACCCTTGGCAATCAGACACTCTAATTGAAGGCTACGAATAACGAGATTCTGTTTTAGGTTGAGGTCAGCAGTTAGTTTTTGTTTTGAAGGTATCCAGTGCATACTCCCGTCCTCTACTAAAGATAAATTGTAGGGGCTCAGAGAGTCCCTACCCACCGGTCTATTTATGCACGGAAAAACAAAGTCTTTTACCGAGTTATGGGTTTCCATCGGTATTTCCCCGTCAATTTAAAAAAACCATCCCTGTGCCCCATTCTCCTCAACAATGGCACTGTCGGGGAAATTCGAAGCACACGGATTGTCAAGCCATCTATAATTGCCACACAGCAAACAGTAGTGAGACATTGACGATGGATAACGAGAGTTCATATAAAAAAAAACCGCGTCGGAGTTTTCATCGGTGTGCTGTCCAGTCGGATCAGTTTTCATGATACGATCATCGTGAAAAACATCCCCCACCCAAGTTGATCTTTCTACAAACAGATGCTGATCCACCTCGGCGATCAGACCTATTTCTTCTTTGCTGATTTTAAGTATCAAGTCCATCACCAAATGGGGAGTGGAAAAATAATAACCTAAATCCAACCCAAATTCCCCATAGCTTTTATCTGTATTTTTGCACACAATGTCCAGAAGAGTGGGTACATCACTGGCCAAGTATAGTTTACAATAATCCCACCAATTTTTACATCCGCTCTTTGCCCAAACCCTCTTAGCAAATTCGTAGTCGCTAGTGGTGCACTCACTCTCAGTAAGAGAATTGTAAAAAGCTTCAATGGGCGGTAGTGACACCTCATCTAGCCTCGAGCCAGAGTTGTAATAGTCATATGGATATATACCCTTACACGTTAATAAATCATACATTTCATCGTCGGGGAAGCGCTGTTTGAGGAGGGGGAAGCTATCAAAATTTTCACTTTTCTGCACCTGAATCAATTGACTTAAAGATTTGGGGAATAAGATGAACGCGTCTAAAAAACGGATTTTATTCAGGCACGTGTTACCCTTGTCAACTGTTTTCCACATGATTTCTAGCAGCAGTAGCTTCTCCGATGATTTGGGTATGATATTATATGAAAAAGAACCATCTATCCATGCGTCATCTACAACTCCTCCCTTGGCAATGCGGGCCAACGCCGGAAGAACAAACTTTAAGTCGTAATTGGAATTGTGTATAAAAACAGGTACGAAATATTGTTGTCTAACGTTTAAATTGCATGACTGGTGTGCTACCCCTCTAAAGTTACTCCCTCCTGATGTAATTTCCTACCACAAATGATCACGGTCGATCACCTTCCTCCTCCCTCCATTCCCAACACCATTATCAACTTTCCCTTTGCAAACCCAACACATTTTACGATTTTTAATGGCCACTATGTCATCTGGTCATAGGAGCATAGGATAGTTTGTACAACGAAGGAGCTAAATTGCACCGTTCGCTGTTTTGATTAGACTGACCAATGCTGAGCGCATGCAGTCTTCACCGTCACTCAACATCTCAACTACATCCAGCACTTGCATGGTATTATTGGAATCTCGTTGCGCGTGAGCGTAAGAGACCCCTCTGGCTTCATGTATTTTAACATGATTTGAATTTGACAGATCGCACACGTCTGTCAGCTTAGCCTCGCATTCCAAAGCGATCTTATTGCTCTGCAGGAGCGTGTTTTGAAAATTTTTAAAACGTGAGATCGCTCTATCTCCGCTTATCGTCTCCATAGCCTGGTATCCATGACGTTTACAGTGTTTCATGTGATGCTTTAACTTTAAATCAGAGCGAAATATTGAGAGACATGTCGGACAGTAATAACATACCCACCCTCGCCCCATTTTACCCTCAAATAAAACCCTACTAATATCCGTAATTGGATTGAAATGACCAATTGAATCGGAGTCTGTGGGTGGGGCGTATAGAAGCCACACCCAGTGTTCTACTGATTCAATTGAAGGAGCCCGCACTGGAAATAATACACCCTTCTTATCGGAACGCTGACCCTCTTCAAATTCTGGTTCATACTGTAACACCGTGACACCAATCTTTAAATCTTTAAATCTTTAGCTCAAAAATATCTATTCCTTTTAGTGTCACAGGAAATTGACCATTTAAACAATTAAAATTTACTTTGGGGAACTTTGAACCCTCCCTACCATTAACTGCCATTTTGTCCAACTTTTTTTAAGATGCATCTATTCGAAGTGGTCTTTATGCAGCAATAAAAAATGCATACTTGGAATACTGCAGCCTCGTATCGAAATATATTCGTTGTATCCCCTTACACCCCTCTAAATCTGAATGATATTTTAATTTAATTGCTCTCCCTCCCCCAGGCTCACCTCTTACAATAAAATCCTTTTTAAACCTACATATATTAACATTTGAACTTTCAATAAATAAAACCACAGATCCACTACCCCCCCTTGTTATAATTTTCCCCCATACTTTGAATACTATTAGCCCAATTTAGAAAAACCTCCCCATAATTTGATAAATGCGGGTGAATTGCCAACATCTCTGTGTGCAAGTATATCGAATACATCTCACCCGCACTTTCATTTAAAAAAAATATTTTTAGTGCTATTGATGCTTTTAAACTGACCCCCACTCCCCCCATCTCTAGTTGTTGATCAAGAAAAGCTCTAATATTATCAGCCTATCAATGTTCAATGATCAGAGGGTATGGTATTATATTCTCTGATACTAATGAGTTTAAAGAGTCACCGAATTCTGTCCTGTAGAGTAATGTGTGGTGCTATGTCGAGTTGGACAGAAAAAAATCTGGAAGAGGGGATACTGTTGTTGCTGTACTACTACTACTATCTATATCATTAAGTGGAATGGTTGAGGGCGACAGAGAATTGTCAATAACACCACCACCACTCCCAGTCTGTTCAATCACATTGGTTGGAGATGGCATGAGGTCCCCTAGTATATATTCCAAGGTGTTTGGGGACAATTGGTCGAGCCAGCCTGTATTGTCCTGTGATGGAATTTCGTTATGATGACCCGGTTCAGATGCACTAGTATCATCACCTAAATGTCCACGCATAAAACTATCTGTCCACTCCTGATCCTCAAGCAAGTCAATATCACAGCTTAAGTCATCTATGCTAGCCATTTCCTCAAAAACATCATTAAGGAAACACCTATGCCACTCCATATTCTCTAGAACTAGTGTAGGTTCATCACTGAACTCCGTTGGTGGTGACAAAATTGGTCCTGTGAATTCACTTGGTTTATCACTCAATGGTGTCGATGGTGGTGCTATATCATTAATCTGTAGAAAGAAAGTTTTATTTTTTATGTAAAATAAGCATTATTTCATAAAGTTGAAATATCATGTTCATTTCTACTCGTATATTCCCCGAATATTTAACAAGTACCATTTTTCCATACCATCCAACAAAACCCAATTCCTCCTAGAATTATTTAAACTAAAAAGTTACCCCCTCCTCCCGCAGAAAAACACAATAGCCTTCTCTGTAGTGAAGCGTTTTTCTATTCATAAACAAATTTTTTAAACTAAAAAGTTACCCCCTCCTCCCTCAGATAGACAATAGCCTTATCTGTAGTGAAGCATTTTTCTACTCGTATGTTCCCCGAATATTTAACACGTACCATTTTTCCATACCATCCAACAAAACCCAATTCCTCCTAGAATTATTTAAACTAAAAAGTTACCCCCTCCCCCCGCAGAAAAACACACGAGCCTTATATGTCGTGACGAGTTTTTCTATACATAAACAGATTTTTTAAAATAAAAAGTTACCCCCTCCTCCCTCAGAAATAAACAATATCCATATTTGTAGTGTAGCATTTTTTCTACTCGTATGTTTACCGAATATTTAACACGTACCAATTTTCCATACCATCCAACAAAACCCAATTCCTCCTAGAATTATTTAAACTAAAAAGTTACCCCCTCCTCCCTCAGAAAGTTCACACAAACACAATAGCCTTATCTGTAGTGAAGCGTTTTTCTATTCATTAACAAATTTTTAAAACTAAAAAGTTACCCCCTCCCCCCGCAGAAAAAAACAAAAGCCTTATCTGGAGTGAAGCGTTTTTCTATTCATAAACAAATTTTTTAAACTAAAAGTTACCCCCTCCTCCCTCAGAAAGACATAATAGCCTTATCTGTAGTGAAGCATTTTTTCTACTCGTATGTTACCCGAATATTTAACACGTACCATTTTTCCATACCATCCAACAAAACCCAATGCCTCCTAGAATTATTTAAACTAAAAAGTTTCCCCCTCCTCCCTCAGAAACACACAATAGCCTTAACTGTAGTGAAGTGTTTTTCTATTCGTAAACAAATTTTTAAAACTAAAAAGTTACCGCCCTCCGCCGCCCTCAGAAAAACACAATAGCCTTATCTGTAGTGAAGCGTTTGTCTCTTAATAAACAAATTTTTTAAACTAAAAAGTTACCCCCTCCTCCCTCAGAAAGACACAATAGCCTTATCTGTAGTGAAGCATTTTTTCTACTCGTACGTTTCCCGAATATTTAACACGTACCATTTTTCCATACCCTCCAACAAAACCCAATTCCTCCTAGGATTATTTAAACTAAAAAGTTACCCCCTCCCCCCTCACAAAAACACAATAACCCTATCTGAAGTGAAGCGTTTTTCTATTCATAAAAAAATTTTTTAAACTAAAAAGTTACCCCCTCCCCCCTCAGAAAGACACAATAGCCTTATCTGTAGTGAAGGATTTTTTCTACTCGTATGTTCCCCGAATATTTAACACATACCATTTTTCCATACAATCCAACAAAACCCAATTCCTCCTAGAATTATTTAAACTAAAAAGTTAACATTTTAATATCTCTGACATACACTTTTACGGTGTTGAAAAATGGCGAAAAGAAAATACTTTAAAAAAAAAAAAAAAGTTGGATAGAAAGAGGTAGAAGCTAGAGGTGAAAATACTCACATTTCCAAATTCAGACTGCTGTTGAGTACCGTCCGTTTCTTGCATAGATGTGGATTCGTTCCGTCTTGGTTTCTTTTCCGGAGGGGGTAGTTGCAAGAATCCTTTTCCTTAAAAAGGAGGTAAAATTTAGCATGGAAAAAAAAACAATTCCCTTTTTTACAGAAGAAAAAATTAGTCTGCACAAAGAACCCCCTCTAACCACACGGAATCAGGGAACAGAGTCTCTCTCAAACCCCGTAAAGCTCTTTTAAATGATACAAGAATTACTTATTTAACATAAAAATTTCGTTTTTAACGGATATCAAGTAAAGAAAAACTGTGTTAGAATTGATTCATTGCCCTCTTCCCTGTCATATATTTTTATAAAAGCCTCTTAATCATCTATGAAATCCTTTTACTTTCATCAAATACAATTGAAAAATATCTGTCTAATTTGGTCAGAAAACAAACTCTTTTGTCAATGAGCCTTGAATCGGACATATCCGTCTTTTTTTTTTTTCTTAATCCCGATACGACGCATACCGCGAACAGATCACATCAGCCCGATAACAGCTAGAGTACTTAGATCCGGGTTGGAGCGCAATGTTGTTTTGAAATCATCCCCTCTTTGGTAACATGTTAAACACAGATGGCTTTATTTAGAGCAGAAGAAGATAGTACATTTTAAATGCGGGATTGGGAAAGAATTCTTTTGAACGAAAAAGAACTAAAACTACAAAATTATGTGCCTAACAGAGCATCGGAAAAGGGAGTTTTTTGTTTTACATAATAGAAAAAAGCGTGATTTGCCGTTTCTATCGAATATACTCATCATATCTTAAGCTTTGTGTTGTTGAAGGGGGGGGGGGCTAAGCCCCCCCCCCCTTTTTTTTTAAATAAAGAATGAATGTGTAATCACATTGAAAATAGAAATATCCATCGTTTCAGAGCTAATAAAATCCAGTGTACTATGCTCGATATGCTAATACATAATGAAAATTGAATTCCAAAGCATGAACACTTTATACAGGGTTTCAATGACGAATTGTTAAGCAATTCTCTGATTGGCTGCATAAAAACAGGTGTCAGCTCGAAAAAAAAACCCCACTCTGATTGAAAAAAAAACTTGGAGTTGAAACGTAGTTTTATAACGTGTTTAATCACGTTTAGTTTTAAGAATGTATATGTGAACTCATGACCTACATTCATTGTGTAATTGACAACAAAAACAGAAGAAAAAAAACCTGTTTGAGGACATTATACACTATGCCTTGGAAAGCATTATACAGGGTTTCAATTACGAATTGTTAAGCAATTCCCTGATTGGCTGCAAAAAAAACAGGTGTCAGCTCGAAAAAAAACCCACTCTGATTGAAAAAAAAAACTTGGAGCTGAAACCTAGTTTTATAACGTGTTTAATCATATTTAGTCTTAAGAAAGTGTATGTGAACTTATGACCTACATTCATTGTGTAATTGACAACAAAGAAAGAAAAAAAACCTACTAATCAAGTTACAGGTGACTGACCCTGGTAAGTCAATGTACCGGTTAAACTACACTGTATATTCCTGCCTCAGGCGTAGGATTGATACTAATTGATGCCTTACTACTTCTGATGGGGTCATCATCCTAAAAGACCTAATTTCCAGAACTTTCGATTACGTTGAACAAAATAAATTTCCCAAAATTTTGATTGGATGTGTTTGGGGAAAGGGTGGGCGTGAGAGAGGGGTTAGTTGCCCTTCAATCACTTTCGAATATTAAAAGGGCACTAGCCCTTTCAATTTTAAATTGAATGAGCCCTTTTTTGATGTTTTTACAACATCACTTTCTATAAAAACTTTACATGCTCCCAGTGCATAACTTACAATCCTTGCCCTGAGGGTTGTGGGGGGATGGGTTCTCATCCTTAAAGACCTAATTTCCAAATTTTTCAACTATGTTGAAAAAAATGGTTATCAATATTTGTTGATTGGATGGGTTCGGGGAAAAGGTGGGCGTGAGAGGGAGGTTAGTTGCCCTCAAATCACTTTCGACTATTTAAAAGGGCACTAGTCCTTTGAATTTTCCAATCGAATGAGCCCTTTTTCAAGTTTCTATGACAAAGAGTTCAATAAAAACCTTATATGCCCCAAGGGCATAACTTATAACCCTTGCCCATAAGACTTTGGGGGGAGTGTCCGGTTCAAAAGTATAATTTCCTGAACTTTAAACTGCGTGGAACAAAATGGCTATCTAAAAATTTTGATTGGATATGTTTGGGGAAATTTTGGGTGTGGAAGGGGTGTTAGTTGCCTTCCAATCACTTTCGACTATTAAAAAGGGCACTAGCCACTTCAATTTCCAATCGAATGAGCCCTGTTTGAAGTTTCTACGACGATGCGTACTATAAAAACCTTATATGCCCCCAGAGCACAACTTACAACCCTTGCCCTGAGGGCTTTGGGGGAGTGTCCTCCTCAGAAACATAATTTGTATCTGAAAATCCACAGCACTGAACAAAATGGCTATCTAAAAATTTTGATTGGATGTGTTTGGGGAAAAGGTGGGCGAGAGAGGGGGCTAGTTGTCTTCAAATCACTTTTGACTATTAAAAGGGACACTAGACCTTTGAATTTCCAATGGAATTAGCCCTTTTTCAAGTTTCTACGACAAAGATTTCAATAAAAACTTATATGCCCCCAGGGCATAACTTATAACCCTTGCCCTGAAGACTGATCGAGGAGTGTCCTGCTCAAAGGTATAATTTCCTTTACTTTAACTGCGTGGAACAAAATGACTATCTCTAAATTTTGATTGGATGTGTTTGGGGAAATGGTGGGCGTGGAAGGGGTGTTAATTGCCTTCCAATTACTTTCGACTATTAAAAAGGGCACTAGCCATTTCAATTTCTAATCGAATGAGCCCTTTTTGAAGTTTCTACGACAACGCGTTCTATAAAAACTTTATATGCCTCCAGGGCATAACTTACAACCCTTGCTCTGAGGGCTGTGAGGGGGTTGTCATCCTCAAAGACCTAATTTACAGAACTAAAAACTACGTTGAATAAAATGGCTATCTCAAAATTTTGATTGGATGTTTTTGGGAAAAAGGTGGGCATGAGAGGGGGGTTAGTTGCCCTCCAATCAATTTGGACTATTAAAAAGGGCACTAGCCCTTTGAATTTCCAATCGAATGAGTCTATTTTGAAGTTTCTACGACAGCGCCTTCTATAAAAACCTTATGTGCCCCCAGGGCATAACTTACAACCTTTGCCCTGGGGACTCTAGGGGGTTTGGCATCCTTAAATACATAATGTCCATAACTTTCATCTACGTAAAATAAAATGGCTATCTCTAAACTATGATGGAATGTTTTTGGGGAAATGGTGGGCGTGAGAGGAGGGTTAATTACACTCCGCTCACCCTCGACTATTAAAAAGCGCAATTTTCATTTCCAATCAAATGAGCCCTTTTGAAATTTCTACAACAACTTTCTATATAAACCATATTTACTTACATGGCAAAACTTCAGCCCTTGCACTGAAGGCTCTGATGGGGTTATTATTCCTAAAAGACCTAAATTCCAGAACTTTCGACTACGTTGAATAAAATGGTTATCTTAAAATTTTGATTGGGTATGTCTGGGGAACTGTTAGGTATGCAAGGGGGGTTACCTGCTCTCCAATCGATTCCGACCCTTAAAAGGGTGCATGGCCTTTCAGTTACCAAACTAGTGAGTCCTTTTTGATGTTTTTACAAAACCGCACCAAAGTATAACATTGCTTAATTTCTGTACATACTTAGAAACAATCGCCCGAAGGAAGGTGGAGGGGGATTGTTCTCCATTCTTTAAGATTTAATTTCAAAATTTTTCAACTGCGATGAATAAAATAGGTATAAAAAAATGTTGATTTGATGGGTTCGGGGAAAAGGTGAGCGTCAGAGGGGGGTTAGTTGCCCTCAAATCACTTTAGACTATTTAAAAGGGCACTAGCCCTTTGAATTTCCAATCGAATGAGGCCTTTTTCAAGTTTCTACGACAAAGATTTCAATAAAAACCTTATATGCCCCCAGGGCATTACTTATAACCCTTGCCCTGATCACTTTCGACTATTAAAAAGGGCACTAGCCATTTCAATTTCCAATCGAATGAGCCCTGTTTGAAGTTTCTACAACGACACGTTCTATAAGAAAAACCTTATATGCCCCCAGGGCATAACTTGCAACCCTTGCCCTGAGGGTTGTGGGGGATTGTCCTCCTGAAAAACATAATTTCTATCTGGAAATCCACAACACTGAACAAAATGGCTATCTAAAAATTTTGAGTGGATGTGTTTGATGAATAAGTTGGGAACAGAGGGGGGCTAGTTGCCCTCAAATCACTTTCGACTATTAAAAGGGGCACTAGACCTTTGAATTTCCAATCGAATTAGCCCTTTTTCAAGTTTCTACGACAAAGAGTTCAATAAAAACTTATATTCCCCCAGGGCATAACTTATAACCCTTGCCCTGAAGACTGTGGGGGGAGTGTCCTGCTCAAAGTTTTAATTTCCTGAACTTTAACTGCGTGGAACAAAATGGCTATCTCAAAATTTTGATTGGATTTGTTTGGGGAAATGGTAGGCGTGGAAGGGGTGGTAGTTGCCTTTCAATTACTTTCGACTACTAAAAAGGGCACTAGCCATTTCAATTTCTAATCGAATGAGCCCTTTTTGAAGTTTCTACGACAACACGTTCTATAAAAACTTTATATGCCCCCAGGGCATAACTTACAGCCCTTGCCCTGAGGGCTTTGAGGGGGTTGTCATCCTTAAAGACCTAATTTACAGAACTTAAAACTACGTTGAATAAAATGGCCATCTCAAAATTTTGATTGTAGGTTTTTGGGGAAAAGGTGGGCATGAGAGGGGGATTAGTTGCTCTCCAATCCCTTTCGACTACTATGAAGGGCACTTGCCCTTTGAGTTTCCAACCGAATAATCTCTATTTAGAAGTTTCTATGAAAACGCTTTTCGTAAAAACCTTATAAGCCCCCAGGGCATAACTTACAACCCCTGCCCTGAAGGCTGTAGGGGAGTGTCCTCCTCAAAAACATAATTTCTATCTGGAAATAAACTATGCTGAAAAAAAGGGCTATCTAAAAATTTTGATTGGATGTGTTTTGGGTAATGGTGGGCGTGGAAGGGGTGTTAGATGCCTTCCAATCACTTTTGACTATTAAATAGGGCACACGCCACTCCAATTTCCAACTGAATGAGCCATTTTCGAAGTTTCTACGACAACTTCTTCGATACGAAGTGCCCTGCTCTAAAGGAAAAAAAAAAAATGATACATTGTGCCAACATCGTTCTTATATGCCCTCCGGGCATAACTTAAAACCCTTGCCCCGAGGGCTGTGGGGGAGTGTTCTCCTCAAAAACCTATTTTTTATCTGGAAATCAACTACGCTGAACAAAATGGCTTTCTCAAAATTTTGATTGAATGTGTTTGGGGGAATGATGGGCGTGGGGGGGCTAGTTGCCCTCCAATCACTCGAGCACTAGCCACTCCAATTTTCAATCAAATGAACCCTTTTCGAAGTTTCTACGACAACTCCTTCGATACGAAGTGCCCGGGTATGGAGAAAGAAGAAGAAAAAAAAATAATACATTGTGCCCACATCGTTCTTTACTTAGGCAGCGCTATCGCGCTGCCTATGATTATTCAGTGCAGGTCGGATATTTTCCTGGCTTTTCATCATTTTAGTAGCACAGTAATCGCAGATTTCTAATGAATCTTTGCCATCCTCTATCCATCCAGTACAATCCTTAAGCTCTTCTCTGTCGTCTTCTGGAATGACCTGCTTGACCTATTTCAGTACTGTTCAACATCACATCAAATCCTCTCCTGTTCAAAAGTGATCTTAGTGGTTTTACTTGGGTCTTCAACTTTACCTGCTCGCAAGAATCCCAAACCATTATCGGGTATTCATCTCTGATCTCAGCCACCTTGTCCATACTCCTACCAAACCGGCTGATTATCATGTTTTCATCAGTAGATACGCTTGTGTGATCTTGATCGTAAATGACTCTTTGTCTCTCAGCGTCGAGTCTGTTAGACACTTTTCCTAAATATTCTTTCAATTCAGAGAATGTACCTTCAACTTTGAGTCTAATTACTTTTCTTATAATTTTACATTTCTATTAATGATGTTTACAAATGAATGTGTATTGTCAGTTTAATATACATATACTGATATTCAGTAATCAAAATGTTAATATTATTTTATTTATTAAAGTTATAAAAGTAAAATATTTATATTTTTTTAGTAAACTGCAAATTATGTTCTGGCCTTGGGAAGCCATAGGGGTTTTGAGCCCAACTTATGTTAATTTCTGCTCGTTTTGAGTTTGACTCGATTATTTATTGTAGTTTCTGTTCGTTTTGGGTTATTATTTATTCATCGATGCTGATTTGTGGTAGTTTCACGCTTGGTAGATTATTTGGTTTTATTTTTGCTCATTTTTTGTTTAATGGAGTTCTTTACTTGTCTTTGAAAAACTTATTTTGTGGAAGAAGTTTTTTTAATTAGTCTCCAAGGAAAGAACACACCAGAATGCATAAGTCGTTTGAACAAGTTTGAATTTTCGATGATACTATTTTTGATGCCATGTCTTACGATTATTAAACTCGGGGAAGTAACTGCATTGACGAAACCTAGAACGGAACTTACCGACACTCTTAAAGGCAGAATAGCATACTTACCTGTTGATGTGCAAGCCAATGCAGACTTTGAACCCGACAAACTACTAAACATTGACAGTTTTTTAATTCGTGTTAATGGTCAGCCAGCTTACAGTAAGAATGTTTGGACAGCATTAATTAATTTGAAAAAAGTGCATGAAGCCTTACTATAGTTAAAAGAGAATAACAGTCTTTATAGGTCAATACGTCGCATTGAGTATCAGGCGCGAGGTGCACCTCATGTACACTACGTCTTGTGTATTGAAGATGCTCCTGTTATTGGGAAATCAACAGCAGCTGAAGTGATTCAGTATATTGATGGGATTTTAACTTGCGAACTGCCGAATAAATTGACGAGCCCAACACTTTACAAACTAGTCAAAGACCATCAAGTGCACCGTTGTAATAAATACTGTCAAAGAAAGTACAAACGAAAAAGAGGAAGATTGGTTACATATTGTAGATTTGGCTTTCCTCGTCCCACAAAGGAACGGACAGAACTGCATGACGTCATTGACTGCTTGGCTCACGGGACAAACCGAAAAAAACAATGAAAAAGAATGTATGACCTGCTTCGAAGAGATGATGACCGAAACATAAATGACGACAATCCTGTATTGTTGATGGCTAATCAAGCAAATATTGATCTTTAGCATATTGGCCACTTGGCTTCCAAATTGCCATATTACATCACAGATTACATGACAAAAGCGGAAAGTGCCGAAGTTGATGACTTGTGGGAGGAAGTGAACAGTGCATGCAAGAGTCTTGGCAAAAGAACCATGCCTTATTTGTTGAAGTCTGTGAAAACTCGTCAAGTTGGAGCTGCTGAAGCTGCAGACAGGCTTCTAGGCACAAAGCTGTACAGTGGTTCTAAGCAATTTAGATATGTTGGCCTTGGAAAAATAAGCGAAGTCAAGAGGACGCTAAAGAAATATCAAGAGCTTTAAAAGCTAGCGAAAGAGGATCCACAAAGTTGTGACTTGTATGTTGCCAACTGGGTTGCTGATGCCTACCCCAAAGGGCTTGAAAATATGGAGAGCGTCAGTCTTTATCAGCAGCTTTCTTGGTATGAGCGAGAACGTAAGGGTGCTGATGAGAACATGCTTTTGAATGTTGGCTCTTTTCACCTCAGAAAAAGAACTTTTAAACCATACATCATTCAGCATAAGAAGATAAACCCACTCGAGTCTGACGAGAAGAAAGAGAATTATTACCGAATGCTTTTAAAGATGTTTAAATCTTGACAAAATGAATAAGATATACTGATCAGTGTAATGAGCAATTACGAGAGTACTGTGTTGAAAGTGCAAGCCATCCAGATATGGTGGCTTACCATGAGAAATTTGTTGCTAAGGCAAAAACTGATGAAAAATGTGAGAAAAGAATTGGAGAACAGACGAAAGAGATTCACAACATTAAAAATATGGAAGAGGACATAGCGGACAATGAAGATGACAACTCAGAAAATGTAATTCAGGGAACAGTTATTGGCAGAGCTATGGATTATTTGGTAAACGCAAATAGAAAGATATTGGATAGTGACACGGAAGATAGATTAAACAATGACTATGAGTCACTGAACACTGATCAAAAGAGAGTTGTTGACAAAATTGTGGAATCAGTTACCAAAAGAGATCGTGTTACATCACTGAAAATGGTCGTATCAGACTTTTGCGATACAGGAAAATCTAGGGTCATTAGTGTTGTTAGAAGAATACTTTCTAAACATTTCAAGAAAGAGGACTCTCCTGTTGTAGTATTGGCCCCTACAGGTCTTGATGCTCATAGTATAAATGGTGTAACAATTCATCGCTGCTTCAGTTTACCTGTTGATCAGCAAACAACGGCAAAATACACACCTCTATCCACTGAGCAGCTTCTAACTTTGAGAAAGACACTTGCAAAAATCTGACTTTTCATTATTGATGAAGTTAGCATGGATTCGCGTCCTCACTCTTGTTGATGTATGTTCACTTGACGCTGTTGAAATTATGTCAGTTGATTTACCAATGGGTAATGCCAACTGCCTGCTGTTTGGAGACTTTCTTCAGTTGCGACCAGTATCTGCTAATCCCCCATATTTACCTTTGAGACGTCTTGAAATCAAAAGTACAATTGGATCAATGGGCGCATCCATCCTATTGCAAGAGTTTTAATACGATGAACTAACGATAAATATGAGACAGAAGACCGAAATGAGTTATGCTGATACACTTTCTGGTATTCGACTTGGTGTTTGAACAAGTGATTATCTGAATCATCTCGACAAGAGAAAGATTGAAAACTCTTGCAGAGCTACATCTGACGAAATTGTAGATCTCTACATAAAGTTAGCCACAGAGGGAAATACTCCTGTTGTATTGATGCCAACCAACGAAAATTGTATGATCGTTAACCAGCTGCATCTTAAGAAAACCAGCTCAGAGAACGTTAAAGTTTTTGGTGGTGTCCGTTTGTCATCATTAGTCAAACACATACGATTTGAAAAATAACCACCAAAGAAAAAAAAAAAAAAAACAACTTAAATTACATTACAATAAAACATACTAAACACATAAAGAGAACAAAAAGCAAAAACGAAAGAAAAATATAAATAAATAAGAACAAAACTCACATATTAATTAAACACTTCCATGCACTGAATGTCTTTCAACTGGCCTCCTCTCAGTATATAAATGGAAATATATTAAATAAACACTTCCATGTACTGAATGTCTATATTGATTCTACTCGCCTCCTCCCAGTATATAAATTGAAATCTATCAAAAATGAAGAATATATTTATACTTAGACCAAAACAATAAAAGGTCAACTACCCCCCGGTCCATAACCCTTAATTAAATTTAACAAGTTCATCAACCATTTTATGAATTATAAATTGAATGGATTCGTTGTGTTGCAAGCTTAGCTGCAATTCTTTTACTTTTCTCATAATTTAAACCATTCTGAACTTTTTTCGCAAGGTCATCTTTCGTTTCAGAAATATTAATAAAATCAGTATTGGTTGAATATCTTGCCTGCATTTTAATTAAACTATTATAAATTGAATTGATCCCACCTTCCCCTTCATCTCTATTGATACTAGTACCCCCATATATTATCTTTTTTATTTCTATAATTTCCCTGAAGCTTTGTAAAAGTCCTACAGACGTATCTACTATTTTTGTTTGATCAAATAAAATACTGTGATGAGGAAAATTATAAATATGTTCTGCAACCGCTGACTCAAACGTTTCTGTTGTTGTGTTTTGTTTTAGAGTGTAATCTATTGCATTCTTGTGTTGTTCTAGCCTATTTTCTAAGGTTTGTTGCGTTCTACCCACATAAAATTTTCCACGAGAACATGGAATTTTGTATACTCCCTTTTGCAAATTTATCGGTCTCTTGTCTTTCCCTTTATTTAACAACGAGATTATATTATGTCCTGATTTAAATGCTGTATTTATATTATGTTTTTTAATTCTCTTCTTAATTTTTGTGATAAAATTGGTACAAAAGGCCAATTTTATCACAAAAATTTTGTACCAATTTTATCACAAAAATTAAGAAGAGAATTAAAAAAACATAATATAAATACAGCATTTAAATCTGGACATAATATAAGCTCGTTGTTAAATAAAGGGAAAGACAAGATACCGAGAAATTTGCAAAAGGGAGTATACAAAATTCCATGTTCTTGTGGAAAATTTTATGTGGTAGAACGCAACAAACTTTAGAAAATAGGCTAGAACAACACAAGAATGCAATAGATTACGCTCTAAAACAAAACAAAACACCAGAAACGTTTGAGTCAGCGGTTGCAGAACATCTTTATAATTTTCCTCATCACAGTATTTTATTTGATCAAACAAAAATAGTAGATACGTCTGTAGGACTTTTACAAAGCTTCAGGGAAATTATAGAAATAAAAAAGATAATATATGGGGGTACTAGCATAAATAGAGATAAAGGGGAATTGGGGATCAATTCAATTTATAATAGTTTAATTAAAATGCAGGCAAGATATTCAACCAATACTGATTTTAATAATATTTCTGAAACGAAAGATGACCTTGCGAACAAAGGTCAGAATGGGTTAAATGATGAGAAAAGTAAACGAACTGCAGCTAAGCTTGCAACAAAACGAATCCATTCAATTTATAATTCATAAAATGGTTGATGAACTTGTGAAATTTAATTAAGGGTTATGGACCGGGAGTTAGTTGACCTTTTATTGTTTTGGTCTAAGTATAAATATATTCTTCATTTTTGATAGATTTCAATTTATATACTGGGAGGAGGCGAGTAGAATCAATATAGACATTCAGTACATGGAAGTGTTTATTTAATATATTTCCATTTATATACTGAGAGGAGGCCAGTTGAAAGACATTCAGTGCATGGAAGTGTTTAATTAATATGTGAGTTTTTTTATTTTTTTTTTATTTTTTTCCTTGTTTTTTTCTTTTTTTTCTCTTTATTTTTTTTTTTTTTTTTTTTTTAATTTAACTTATTTTTTTTTTTTTTTTTTCTTTATTTATTTAATTTTTTTTTTAAGTTTATAAATTAAACCCGATTTGGGGCCCTAAAATTAGGAGCTTTTTTTCAAAAATAATTTTTTTTTATTTAAAATCTTTTTATAAAAATAAAACCCGTTTTTCGTGTTTAAAAATTTTTTTTTGTTTTTAATGGAAAAGCAGTGTGGTCTAAGAAATTATTTAAGCAGCAAAGAGCGCGGTAAACTTTACCAACGACAAGAAAAGACCTGTAAGTGCTTTGAAGAACCTGATACTTGCAGTTGGTGCACGCGTAATGCTCCAAAGAAATATTTATGTTGATAAAGGGCTTGTCAATGGATCAATAGGCTATGTATTTGGCTTCAAGACACTTTTAACTGGTGAAATAGGCAGTGTCCTAGTGAAATTTGATGGACAGGAGCTGCCATATGAAATTGGTCGAGAAACCGTGCGACTTGAAGTATTGAAGAAAGTGTATTACACAAGAAGACAATTTCCACTTCAACTTGCCTTTGCTATTGCAATACACAAGTCGTAAGGACTGAGTTTACAATGTGCAATTGTTGTTGCAGGTAGTCGTTGTTTTGGTCCAGGAATGATCTACATGGCTTTGTCAAGTGTGACTAGTAGTACAGCTCTACATTTAGTGGAACTCGAACCAACGAAAATTTTACCCAATTTAGAAGCTTTTTTGGAATACAGACGTCTGAGAAAAATTTATAGGCCAAACCAGATCTTCCATTATTTCAAGTCCCAGTAACAGATTTGAGAAACTTCCCAGTTGAGCCATCTCTGCTTACCGAAAGTGAATGTCATTCCGAGAATTCTACTGGAAAGTGCCCTGCCAGAAAAACCACCAAGTTCGAAGGAAAAAGACATTGGATATTTCCACGAAAATGCACAAATCTAAATCGACTGTAAAGAGAGTCAAGGCTCCAAAAATTGTTTTTGGAAAGAGAGACCAAGGATTCGAAACAGATTTATCAGTGAAAAGATAGATGAAGACTGATTCGCTAGCTGATGAAGCAAAAGGCAAGCAACCCATTACTGCTGAAAAAGAGATAAGAGTCCGTTGTAAGCGGACTAATGTGGACGTTTTGACAAATCATCATTACAAAAGTGGTATTGGTGCTGGTAGAAAAGGGTTAAAGAATGATGATGGTGTTTCGTGCTATGCCAATTCGGCACTTTTTTAGTCTACATAGTACATTTTTTCAGATTTTCGAAAGATTACAAGGAGATGTTGCAGAAGAGGTGAAGCGCATTGCTTTTTCGTCACTAAGGCACTGTGAAAGAGCAAAAATTTTGAGGAATTTACTACCTGTCCAATATGGATTCTCAGAACAGCAACAGCAGTCACTTTGTGAGTACTGGGAAATACTTTTAGCGACTATAAATAATGAAAATGCTACAAATGACACCGATATCCCCCTGCGTGATTTATTAAGTTACAAAGTTAAGAAATATTTAACTTGTTCGGTTTGTCAATGGAGTCAAATTAATTCAACAGCTTTAGATGATGCAGAAGCATGCTACTTTCCTGTACCTGCAGTCCTCAATCCTCAATCACGTGTCGACCAAGAGATCATAGATACGACAGACATAAGATTTTCAAGAGTACTCTACCCATTTCCACCAGCGGGTGTATGTGAAAATGGCCACGAATGTCGGCTTCAGACCATATTCACCCACACTCCTAAATTTCTTGCTGTAAATCTGGACAGAAGAGCATTTTCAGGTAAAATAAATAGAAAAATAGTAGATTTTTGCCCAGACAACGTACACCTGAGGAAGACAGATGAGCGTAATCTGAGTCAACGTCAATATTATGATCTGTTTATATCATCAGAACACTACCGTGCATGTTCTGTTGTCATTCATAGTGTATCTAAGTTTAATAGTGGTCATTATTACGTTTATCGAAGGATCCTAGAAGGAAGCTGGTGCTCAGGGTTGCCAACTGGACATATTTCATGTCCAAAGGACATATTCCTGTGTGCCGGGACACAATGACATAATAGGGCAAAAAAGGGACATATTTTCGAAAATTGGGACATAAGGGACATATTTTGCAAATTTATGACATAAAATAGAATATTTCCCCGCTGGATAGATATTTCTGTAAAAAAAATGTCATTTTTCATCAAATCAGTATTAAAACTACTTGTCTAGCACTAAATTTACTTAACTACTTATTTTCTACAAATTTTTACAAATGTTATTTTTTGTTAAAAACGTTATTATTTTTATAGAGTTTCTTGCTCTTTCCCGCAGACAAATATTTGCAAATACTCTTGAAATTTATAACAAGTTTGTATTCTAGTAGTAACCGTACAATTACTTGAAAATATACATTCAGATATACGCCTTAGGCATGGGTATGTGTGTATATTTTAAACGAATTGGGGTTACCAGGGTCATTTGCAAAGAGGTATCATTTCTATAGAAGGTATAGTAATTTGAAATATCATATGGAATTTGCTTGAAGGTATATACTTTGCGTACGCGCCCATAGCAAACAGGTTTTTAGTATGTTAACTTATACTTTGAGGACTTTATGTTCCATCCTGTTTTATTTGCGGCCTCCAGGTTATGACGCAATTTCAATGTTCACTGCCTTTTTTTTTAGTTCAAAAAACCGGTGTCTCTTATTTTTTAATCGCCTATTATTTTTTGTATATAATCAGGTTCCATATTTGATTCTCCATCAGTTTCGAGTCGTTTATAATCGAGATAGCATTTTTTGTAATTACAGAGAAAAAATGGATAATTCTAACCTTTTTCTGGTGAGTAAAAAATATTCGCATTATTAAAAAGAAATTGTCATTAAGTTCAGGAAGAAATTCTTTCCTTACACTAGAACTAAGGATTCTTATGTAATTAGAAGCTTGTTGTTTTTATGAGTTGAAAAAAAACCTATAATTCTCTTATAGGTTTAAATTTACGGTGTTATTTCTTATCAAGATCAGTGTTCTTTTTAGGTAATGTTTTTTTTTTGAAAAAAGTGCTTATCTTTTAGATTGGTAATTTTGGATTAGAATAAAATTTCTATTTTTTTAATGTATTAATTGTTACAAAAGCTTCATTTTTTTATCAAGATCAGTGGCTTTTTTTTTTTATAAAGTTATTTGTTTTTTTTTTAGGGATTTTTTTTAAAAAAATTAAATGCCAGTAGTAATTTATTGTTTTATTTTTTATCAATTACATCGCCCTTTTTAGGTATGTTTTTGAAAAAAAAAATTTATTAGATGTCGATCGGTAAATTGAGGTTAGAATAAAATGTTGATTCTTTTAATGTATTAATTGTTACAAAAGCTTCCTTTTTATTACAGTGTGATTTTTTTTTTTATCACGATCAGTGGTTTTTAAGGGGATGTTTTTTTGAAAATATTTCCCGGCCAGTCTGCGTTGAAGAATCTCTTCCTGAAATTTAATGCGTTCAAAACCCTCACCCCCCATTTCCTCAAAAACAAAATTTGTTACCTTATAACGCTATTTAATAAATAAAATTGTTAGCTATCCTTTTTATTTAACGGACCTAATTATCTCATAAGAGGGATTGACTGAGCCGTGCTAATTAACTTTTCCATTTCTTAAATTTCTATTTATGTCTACATTTTATTTAAATCTTATCGTTTTACTTGAATTTAATATGAATTTATTCTCAATTGTTTTGAAAAATGAACTAAATTAATTCTTTTTCTTTTTTATTTAAAAAAACCAGTCCGTTAATAAGGGCACGAGTAGCTGGGAGGGGTGGATTGGGCCGGAGCAGTGTCTAAAAGGTCCTCCATACCCCTATCAAAACCTCTTAATTTGAAATCAAGATGTATAAAATAAAATGAATTTTTTTAAAAAAAAAAAAAATTCTTTTTTTGAACATTCTAATTTTTTTTTTTTTTTTTTAAGGAAGAATAGACTTGCAAAACACATCATTCGGAGAAAAATTAAAGATATTAAGAACCGTAATTAAAAAAGCCCGAAAGAGCAGAGGTTTTAAAATGAGCTATAAAATTTACTCGCCATCCGGACCATGCATCAAGCACTCAACTTATAGTGACAGAACCTTCTGACCCCCGAGTTGGCTCCATGGCAAACCATCCTAAATTATTACACAGGAGTTAAGATATAGAAGTCAAATCGGAATTTGTAAGTATATACATAATTTTTTCTATCACTTTTTTAAAAAATAAGACAAAATTTTATGAGGTGCATAGCTTTTTAAAAACTTAAAATTTGTTTTTAAGCTATTTAATTTTCTTTCATTAACCAAATTAGCGATATATAAAGGAGTGCTTATCATGCATTTCTATAACAAAAAAAAACCTTACCTCGTAACTTATAACTAAGATGCTTTCTAATGCAATATTCCTTTTAGACAAAAAAACTAACTATTTGAACGCGCACTTTTAGACTGGTATTTTTGCCCCTAATGCATTTGAATACATCCGCTATACTTATCAGATCTACCACCGCCTTTTAATCCGATTTGAATTCTAAGTAGGGTCACATGCAAATTGGACTTTAAATAGCAAGATGTATATCTTCAATAAGCAATTTACACAGGGAAAAAGGTTTTTGATAATTTCCAAATATGTCTTCGCAGCAATTTTAAGAAACATTATTTGGATGAAGCCGTTTTTGGTCATTTCATTGAAACACTTAGGTGTTTTCAAGAAAAGAATTTGAGACTATTCTATTAGAACAGTGTTGTGGAGTCCGATACCCCCTCAACTCGGAACGGGTATCGATCCTCCTACCTCGACGTACGCTCCCGGTGCCCAAGGGTTCGCCCTGGGTGGGGTTGGGGGAGGGGCGGGGGTCTCTAAAAATGACCATCCAACATTTTAATTTTCGATATGGACTGAGAAAAAAGTTCTTTTCTCTTACAAAACATTTATTTTAGCCGAGGTCAAATAAATCCGTTGTACACGCACAGAGTAAAAAATGGATTCTTTAGAAAGTAACAAAAATAACACCAACAGCCGACATCTGGAGTTCATGTCCGTTAGCCAAAGCCGAGGAGCAAGTTCTAGTACAACATACCGCATCAGTCGACCAATGGTCAAATTTCATTAACAGTTATGATGAAGAGGCTCAAAGAATCGAATTGGACCCATATTTTGCGTTTTTATTTTTAAAAAAAAATTTTGGAATAAAACCATTAATTTTTTCTATCATTCTCTTGTTCTAACTTACCCTTCTAATAAGAATAAGACTACATTTTCCCGACAAAAAAATATTTTTTTTAACATGTTCAGTTGACATTATGAAAGACATGAGGCAATGTAACTTTTTTTCTTCTTTTAATTGTTCAGGTGGTGGGACAATGACTATGAGAAATTGACAAAAGTTTATTAACTATAAAAAAAAATGATTATTTTACATAAGAAATAAAACTTTTTTTTTCTACAGATTAAAAATATAACACCACCAGCGACACCATTGAGTGATGAAGCAGGTATATTTACAGAAACAATTCTGTCACCACCAGCAGAGTTCAGGGATGAACCTATACTGGTTCTAGAGAATTTGGAGTGGCATGAGGGATTCCTTAATGATGTTTTTGGGGAAATGACCAGCCTGGAGGACTTAAGCTGTGATATTGACATGTTTGAGGATCCGGTGTGGACAGATAGTTTCATGCGCGAATATTTAGATGATGATGCTACAAGTAAATCTGAACCGGGTCCTCATAACGAAATTAGATCAGAGGACAATACCGGCTGGCTTGACCAATTGTCCCCAAACACCTTAGAATATGTACTAGGGGACCTCATGTCACATCCCCCCAATGTGATTGAACAGACTGGGAGTGGTGTTATTGATAATTCTCTGTCACCCGCCACCACTCCACTTAATGCTATAGATAGAAGTAGTAGTAATACAACAGCAACAGTATCCCCTCTTCCGGATTTTTTTCTCTCCAACTCTGCCTTGCATCACACATTGGTCTACAGCGCCAAATTCGGTGACCCTTTCAACTCTCTAGTGTTGGGGGATATAATAACAGATCCCCTGGCCATTACACATTCATATACTGATAAGATTCGAGCCATTCTTGAACAACAAATGGGGGTGTGGGGACTGGGGGTCAGTTTAAAAGCATCAATAGCACTAAAAATATTTTTTTTTAATGAAAGTGCGGGTGAGATGTATTCGAAATACTTGCAAACAGAGATGTTGGCAATACACCCACATTTATAAAATTATGGGGCGTTTTTTCTAAATTGGGCCAAGCGTATTCACAGTCCGTGGGACATTTATCACGAGGGGGGGAGTGGATCTGTGGTTTTATTTATTTAAAGTTTAAATGTTAACGTCTGTAGGTTTAAAAAGAATTTTATTTTAAGAGGTGGGCATAGGGAGAGGGCAATTGAATTAAAATATCATTCTGATTTGGAGCAGGGTAGGGGGAGACAACGAATCTGTTTCGATACTAGCCTACAGTGTTTCAAGTATGCGTTTTGAATTGTAGCATACAGACCTCTGCGCGATGATGCCACTAAGAAAAAGTTGGACAAAATGGCAGTTAATGGTTTGGAGGGTTCAAAGCTCCCCAAAGTAGATTTTAATTGTTTAAATGGTCGATTTCCTGTGATACTAAAAGGACTCGATATTTTTGAGCGGGCTAATGCACATTTAAAGATTGGTGTCATGGTGTTACAGTATGAAACAGAATTTGAAGAGGGTCAGCGTTCCGATAAGAAGGGTGTATTATTTTCAGCGCGATCTCCTTCAAATGAATCATTAAAACATTGGGTATGGAGTTTGTACACCCCACCCAGATACTCCAATTCTAGTGGCTATTTCAATCCAATTGCGGAGATTAGTAGGGGTCTATGTGAGTTTCAAAAGGGGCGAGGGGGGGTGTGCTATTACTGTCAGACATGTCTCTCAAGATTTGGCTCTGATTTAAATTTAAAGCATCACATGAAACACTGTAAACGACATGAATACCAGGCTGTGGAGACGGTATGCGGAGATAGAGTGATCTTACGATTTAAAAATTTTCAAAACACGCTCCTGCAGAGCAATACGATCACTTTCAACTTTGAGGCGAATCTGAACGATATTTGTGATTCGTCAAAATCAAATCGTGTGAAAAGAACTGAAGTCCGCGAAGTCTCTTACGCTCACGCGCAACGAGATTACAATAATACAATGACCTTGTGGGAGGTCGGTGTGGTGGAGGGGGACGCCGAATATAACCTTTAAATGTAAGGGGCCAGTCAAATGGAAACAGCGAATGGTGCAATTTCGCGCCTTTGTTATACAAACTCTCCTATGCTCCTATCACCAGATGAAATAGTTGCCAATAAAAATCGTCAAAGGTGTTGGGTCTGCAAGGGGGAATTTGATGATGGTATTTGTAATGGGGGGGAGGAGGACGGTGATCGACCAGGATCATTTGTGGCAGAAAATTACATTGGGAGGGAGTAACTTTAGAGGGGTAGCACACCAGTCATGCAATTTAAACGTTAGACAACAATATTTCGTAACTGTTTTTATACACAATTCCAATTATGACGTAAAGTTTGTTCTTCCGGCTTTGGCCCGCATTGCCAAGGGAGGAGTTGTAGATGACGCATGGATAGATGGTTCTTTTTCATATAATATAATACCCAAATCATCGGAGAAGATACTGCTGCTAAAACTTACTTCGAAAACAGTTGATAACGGCCACACGTGCATGAATAAAATTCGTCTCTTAGACTCTTCCGGTGTCTTCCCCAAGTCATTAACTCAATTGATACAGCAACAGAAAGATGACAATTTTTATAGCTTCCCCCTCCTCAAACAGAGCTTACCCTATGATGATATGTATGATTTATTAATTTGTAAGGGAATATATCCATAGTGCTATTACACCTATGGCTCGCGTTTTATTGAGGTTTCACTACCACCCATTGAAGCCTTTTACATGTCTTGGAATGAGAGTGAGTGCGCCACTAACAACTGCAAGTTCTTTAGTATAAGTTGACCGAAGGGTAAGGGTAAAAATTGGTGGAATGACTGTAAAATATACTATGTTAGTGATGTACTTAGTATTATGGACATTATGTACAAACATACGGATGAAATCTCTATGGAAGTTGGGTTGAATTTAGGTTATTAATTTTTCCACTCCCCATTTGGTGATGGACTTGATACTTAAAATCAGACAATAATAAATCGGTCTGATCGCCGATGGGGATCAGAATCTTGTGTTAGAGATATCATTAAGGGGTGGCTATAGCTTTCATGGGGATTATATCATGGAAACTTATCCGAGTGGATAGGCCACCGATGACAAGTCAGACGCAGTTTTTTTGGATATGAATTCTCTTTACCCATCGTCAATGTCTCACTACTGCGTGCCGTGTGGCAATTATAACGGGCTTGACAATCCCTGTGCTTCGAAGTTCCCCGACATTGCCAATGTTGAGGAGAATGGGGCACAGGGATGTTTTTTTGAAATTGACGGTAAAATACTCGTGGAAATCCAAGACTCGGTGAAATACTTTGTTTTCTCCTGCATAAATAGGCCGGTGGGTAGGGACTCTCTGAGCCCCAACAATTTATCTTTAGTAGAGGATGGGAGTATGCACTGGGTACCTTCAAAAAAAACTAATTGCCGACCTCAACCCGAAACAGAATATCCTTGTTCATCACGTGCTATTGAAATGGATAATTTCCAATGGTTTCAAAGTCAAAAAGATTCAAAGAGCCCTCCAATTCGATCAACAGCCTTGCATGAAAATGTTTATTGATACCTTTTTCAATGAACGTTCAAAAGCGAAGATGAAGGTTGAAAAAGAAGTCTATAAACTCATTTTGAACTCAGCTTTCGGTAAAATGTGAGAGTGCGTACGACACAGAAGTCGATGTGACATTGTAATCAACCCCAAATATTGTGCTCGAATCATTGCGGATCCAAACTTCACATCGTTCACGATCATATACTCCAATATGGTTCTCCTACATCGCAAGAAAAGAAACATTGTATTAAAAGAAAATATTGCAGGGGGGTGGACAATAACTGAAAAATACAAGGAACACGTGTTTTCGTTTTATTATAATGTATGTAGGGTACAGGGGCGGTTGGAGGGACAAGTTCAATTTTATTACGGGGACACTGACTTACTCCAGTTAAAAGTAAAAACTAAAAATCTAATGAATTATTTTGAAAACGGCGAGTACATTAGCTCACGAATGTACTACACCAACTGAGATGAATCCCTCTACCCAAAGCTAGTGAAATTCCAGGCACCAAATCAATTGTTAATGTTAAAATCTGAAACGCGTAGCGATCTGATATCCAGTGGTGTGTTTCCTGGTCCGAAGGTATACTGTGTGGAAACGCATGGCAAGGATATCAAACAAGTTTGCAAGGGGGTACCTATACGCTTTGTAAAAAATAATTTCAACATGAGTGTATATAGAAACTGTGTGGAACATAGTTTAGTGCCAAGGGCGAAAGTCATGGTGATTCGTTCTTCACAATTTAAAAACTATACAGTTAGAGTTGAGAAAAACGCCATGTCTGCCATATCGGACAAAGTCTATGTACTTGAGGATGGTGTGAAGGTATTGCCACACGGTAATTATTTAATTTCCGACCGTTTTTAATTTATGGATTAAATAAAACAACTCGGTATAAAAAAATTAACTTAAATTCACAAAAAACAGTATAAATTGGGTTGGAGGGTTTTTTTTTTTTTGTGGGTAATTTGGTTTTTTTTTTAATTCTTTTTTTCTCTATCACAATCAATTTTCAATGTGTGTGTGTGTGTGTGTGTGTGTGTGTGTTTGCAAGGCAGATCAATTTCCAGTATTTAATGCCGGCCCCCGGCCCGGGCCCGCCCCCGCGGGCCCCCGGCGCCCCGCGCGTCCCCGCCCCCCCCCCCCCAGCGCCGGCCCCCCGGGGGGGGGGGGGAGGGGGGACCCCAAAATTTAAAATGTTGTAAATAAAAGTGATATTTCAAGTGCACATTATTCCAATAAATATTGTATTTTTTTTAAATAAATAAACAGGAAAAAAAAAGTGTATTTATTTAAGTGTTTTTTTTTTTTTTCTATTGGTTATGTAAATGTTGTATTTTTTTATTATAAATAAATTTAAAAAAAGTGTATTTTTTTTTATTCATGTTTAATGTGCCTTTTTGAATGTAGTATATTTTTTTAAGTATTGTCTCCTTTTTTTATGTATATAATAAAAGAAAATATTATTATTTATTCTTCTTCTTATCTTTATTATTATTATTATTCTTGAGCGGAGTAGTAGTAATAGGGAAATTATTTATTCATTAGACAACCATAGTCTACAGTTAGTTGTCCAGGTGAACTGTTGAAGGGAACATGTATCAATTTAAAACACCATTCAGATCGTTTCTGTGTGGACCGTCAATGTCGGGCAAAACAACACTCTTAACTAAAATAATAAAAAATTGTGATAAAATGTTTGTGTAAAAGCCGAAAAAAATCTACTATTTCTATAGTATTTGGCAGGAGTCATATGATAAAATAAAAGCAATTGCTGCCACGACAGGGTTGGTGCAGATACAATTCATACAGGGACTTGTTATTTTCATCATTATTGAACAAAACTCTTGGTTGATCATTGACCATCTGGCTGAATCTATTGAACAATGGTCCCAGGAAATGCTACAACTGTCACTGTTCGCTCTCATCACGAACAGATTTCCGTTACTTTGTTTCTAAACAATCTCTTTCGTCAGAGCAAGTGTATGCGAACACTTGCATTGAACTGTACCTACTATATCATCTACAGAGTTGTTCGTGATTCCAGCTCGCGAATAACTCTCAATAAGCAAATCTACCCGGGAGCCCCCAAATTTCTGCTCTCAGCATACAATCAGGCACCTAATAAACCCTACGGCTACATCCTATTGGATCTTAATCAAAATACACCCGAGTATCTGCATGTAGTCACAGATATTTTTTACAATGAAATTACAGTATATCTCCCCGTGAACACTAAGAAGACCTATTAGTTACTATCATGACACTGAAGAAACTACATGAAAATAGAAATTTGTTTTCAGTTCTCAGCACTTCAAAACCTCCGCTTAGGAAAGCAATACTCAAACACGGTATTGACAACGATTTCATTAATCGAATATCCGAACTTTGTTTAAATTTGATCGAGGGTAATGTTCAAGTGCCAGAAGTAGTTAAGCAACAGGCAAAGCAACATCGTTCCAGTGTACGTACATGGGCCTCTAAAAAGAAAGGAAAGAATTTCAAAAGGAAACGACTTCTTCAGGCGGGTGGTAGCTTTTTCACACTTTTACTGCCAATAATTGCAGGACTTGTAAACAGTTTTCTCTAAAAGAGAGAATGGCAAAACCCTATAAATTGACTCCAATAGAACTCGCTCTCTCACCCATCGAACACTTTGAGAACAATCTGAGTAAATTCCTTGACAATGAAAATATTGAGGATGATAAAAAACTGCTTTTACTTCAAGATGCACTTCGCCGAGTGGACAAACACAAGTCCTATCGCTCGAAACCCACTGCTGCTGCTGCTGCTGACCCCAAAAAAGAATCATCTCCTCGGCATTCTGCTGCCGCTGCTGGAACACAATTGAAGAAGGAGTAATTGGATTCTTTTTTATTTAAAATTTCAAATCTAATCCCCCACTAATATGGTGAACAAATTAAACGACTCCTAGCCTATCTCTTGGAAAGTGATCACATTCAAGTTGAGAGCAATGGTGCAGGGATTATAATTCAGGGCAAGAGCTATAATCTACTTGATTTAATCTATGATATGGTTACAAATCGTAGAGGACTATTATCATTTGACACTCATCTATACAACTTTCTAAATACATTAAACTTCCCCAAAAGTCTTATTGGCAATAGACAAATTCTAAAAAAATTAAATGAACATGCGTCATCATCATCAACAACAACAACAACAACAACATTGACACCATTAAAAAATGAACTTGAAGAAGAAGATTTTAAATCAATTTTGGAAAATACTAGCACACCGCTGATAGCTAGACAAAAACGAAGACGTATCAAGTCATCATCACCACCATCACCACCACTGGCCAGTATACAGCAGGGTAGCGGACTTTACACAACGTGTTTACGTTCAAAATTGTTGAAGTTCTGAAAGGTGTTTATGAAAATATTGGTGAGGTGGGGAGTTTAAGTTCCCCCACCACTCTTTCCAAAGTCACTGGTGTTCGCACTAAAAATGTACAAGACTATCTACAGAATGAATCAAGTTACACTCTGCATAGAAATCATATACTTCGTGCCAATCAATATCGAAAAACTAAAGACTTTTACCCATAGCATATAATACAAGCAGATCTCCTGACTCTAGATGATATTCATCGGCGTCACAATACACCATACAAGTACATTCTACTTGCAATCAGTGTTTATAGTCGTTATGCATATGCCATTCCATTGCGATCGAAGAGAGGTGTTGAAGTTGCTCAGGCCATTGAAAGTATTCTCCAACAGGATTCATATAGCAAAATTCAATCAGATCGTGGCAGTGAATTTGTTAATCCCCATGTTGCAAAAGTACTAGAGAAATATAGTACACTGCTGTATCATAGTCACAGTCCTATAAAGGCTGCATTGGCCGAACGATTGATAAGAACTATTCGACTTTTAATTTCAAGATATTGTACATTGAAAAATAAATCGGCTTTTATTCATGATCTTGATAAAATCATGTTGATTTATAATCAACGACCTCATCGATCATTGTCCAACTCCATACTAATGGAAGTTCATCATTCTGATCATGATACAATTGACACCTTTCTTAAACAGTATTCCAATGAATCGTCGGTTGTCAAGAAAAAGAAAAATAAATTCAATGTTGGTGATACTGTCCGAATTAATAGAACAACTAATGTTTTTGAAAAGGGGAATTACTTGTGGTCCACCGAACTTTTTAAAGTGGCAAAAATCCTAGACACTAAACCCATAACTTATCACCTGCGTGATACCAAAGTTGAGGAGATTCTCGGCGGGTTTTATGACTATGAATTACAAAAAGTTAAAAATGTTAGTGAAATCTATCAAATTGAAAAGGTATTAAAGAGACGTAGTCGCAGGGGTAAGAAACAGTTACTTGTTCGATGGCTAGGATACAACTCTGATTTTGATTCTTGGATTGGTGTTGAAGATATTGACAATGCCCAATGATTTCTATGTAACTTTCATGTCCAACATTTCCGATCCTCTCTTCAATGACTTGAATACGACAAGTGATTTTTGGACAAAACTCTCACCCGCCATCAAATTTGACGGTGCATATGAAGTGGCCCTTGTCGACTGTATCCTCAAAAATACCTATGACATCCTGAGAAAGGATCGCGTGTACGATATAAAAGTTATACCATTCGATTGGACTATGACTGGGTTGGGCTATGTCGACTATGAATGGGTTGAAGCACTTAAATCTAGTGACTATCCACATGTCAGATTGAAATATATTGAATATGATAACATGGTGGATTTGTGTCATGCAATCAATAGAATAATCTCATATCGTCGGAATGGTATATTCCATTTTAATCATTAATTGGAACATGATAGGATTTACATTAGCTCACCTGTTGACACTGAAACAATTATTCTCAATGACAATCTGAGAGATGTTCTTGGCTTTAAGCAGAATATGATCCATGGGAAAAATGCTGGCGCTGTTTACGGGATGGATCAAGTTATTTTTGCTGATTATCCACCTGGTTTCGCCTCGGACTCTTGCATATTTCTATATGCATCATGTGTGTAAACGTCGAGAGTCGGTAATTCATATGTACCCCTCCTACTATTTCTTTAAAGAAAAACAACTCATGAACTTGTTCGCCACTACAATATAACGCATCTTCAGTATATTCCCGTAAACACTTCCTATTTGGAACTCTGTCAGTTAACACTACGAAGTAATTTGGGTGATCCTCTAGCAATAAAAAAAGGCTTAGCAGTTATTACATGTCATTTTCGATCTATTTTCAACGACAAAGACGGTACAATCACCTAAAAAATGAACAATAGAAGAATTCTATTTGTCTCCCTCGATATCGCTTATTATGTTGATTCTTTGAGTCTGCTTCAGTTATGGAATGGACTGGACTACTAAAAGGGGCTCGCTGCAATGTCCGGCTATGGTCATGATATTCGCTTTGATTTGCTATTTTTCATAACACTAACATTTTACAGAAGCCATATTGTATCTGCTGCGTCACAATTTGCTGCCTCTACACTACAGGACTGGGGTCGGTCAAGAATTTCATGGAGAGTGTTAAAGAAAATATTAGATCTTCAGCAAGAGCCGTTGGTGAACAATTAAAATCTAGACAAAATGGGGAGGGATTGAAAAGGATGCGTTCGCGTCATTCACTCATCAGTCTCCACCCAGGCAGGAAGCAAAGGACATCAACAAGGACTTTGAGAAATAAAACAACAAAGACCAATAAGCAGCAGAAGAAGAAGAAAAAGAAAAATATTGTTAGATAAAAAAAGGATTTCTTCTCTTAAGATGACTTATCTCCCTAACAGGGAATCATACCCATCAATCACCTAATAATTTAATCTATTCTATGCATAAAATGTTTATTTCATTTTCAATTATGTATGCTATGAAAAATTTCATCACAAAAAACACATCTTGTAGAATATAAACTTTAAGATATTTTCCAATGAAGACTGTTTCATTGATTTGTCGTCAACATTTATTTATTTAAATGTTGCGGTGAAGAAAAAGTCAGATAATACAACTCTAAATGCCGGCGATGGTCTCTCCTATGAAAACTGTATTCTACACAACCTATTCAAACAAATTGATGTATTTATTAATGGTACATTGGTGAGCACCAGCAATAATTTATCCAACTACGCAAGCTACATACAATTTATGATGATGACGCCGAAGGTGTACCAGGAGATGAGAGGACAATCATCGGGCTATGAATATCGAACAGGTGTTGATACTGACGGTGAGTTGACTACAGCAGTGACCCAGGAGTATCATCTAGTTGGAAAATTAAATCATGAGATATTCAATATATCCCAATGGCTACCTCCCAATGTGAAGATTGACATACAGTTGCAAATGGCACCATCAAATGTCATTTTGACAAAAACACTTCCAGCAGTACCCAATGCAAATGTTATTATAAAATCACCTCTTCTCCCTGTCGGAAAATAAAAGGTGATGACCTCTTTTGTAGTGACAATTGACAAGCTAAGAGCTTCTGGCCCCAACATTAAACTTCTTGTCCCCCAGAAGTTCACCAATCAATTTCTCATTACCGCCGGCTCTCGTAGTTATAGCGATTCATCGTTTATCAATGGAGAAATCCCATCAAAAGTGGCTTTGGCCTTTGTGAAGAGTGGCAGTGCCGTTGGATCCTGGACTGAATCCCCCCATGATTTGAATTTTTTCGGTCTATCTAGCCTCGTGTGCAAAGTGAATGGTATTCCACTGTACACTCTATCATTTGAAAAAAAATCCTATAGAACTCTGTACGAGTTGACTATGCAATCCCTAGATCATGACTCTCAACTATTTGAAAATGGAATAACCGAATCAATGTTTTCAAAAAATCATGGGGTTATTGTTTTGGACTTGTCAGGCACACAGGATATGGGCATAGTACGAACTGGGAATGTACGTTTAGAGTGTACATTTGCCGATGCTCTGGCTGAGAGTATCACGCTACTATCACTGAGCCAATTTGAAACCTATTGGGAAATCACACCTGACGGCAGAGTTCTACTAGACCTTGCACCATGAACACAAACCAAATAATCAATGTATTTAGTATGGATCCATACATGTCCCAGTACAAGTCCTATTGCATACCCTCGGACTTCATTGAAAAAATTCCAAGTGTTAACAATACCCTAATCATTGTTAATAGTAGTCCATCGACTTTGAAACCGGTCATTGGCTAAGCATCTTTCAAACGGCGAAGAATATTGAATTTTTTGACCCTCTTGGCCTATCATATAAATTCTACGCTCCATACATCAGCAACTTTATTGAAAGCAGGGGGAAAATCATTATTCAAAATCAACGAAGAGTACAGTATTTAACAACTAAGACATGTGGTTTTCATGCACTACTCTTTTTTATGTTCAGATGTAATGGCTACACCTACAAGCAGTTTCTCGACATCTACTTTGACTTACCTCAATTGAACGACTTTCTAGTGGAGAATATACTTACAAGTTTATTTATTATTTATTTTAGTGCCCTTATAATAAATTGTTATAAATTTTTATGTGAATTTGTTTATTAATAAAAAAAAAATTATATACATGATAAAACGACTTTTCTACTCTTTAGATTTCATCCACTACTAGGTATTTGTCGACAACAACTAGTGCGGGTAGATTATCTGAATTCACAGTGTATTGATCCTGATGTACTGCAATGTCAGGGTCACATTTTCTACAGTAGAGTGTGACTTCACTCTTGTCATATCTCTTTGTATAGTCAATGATACTATTCACATTCATTCTAAAGAATTCACATGTTTCAATTTGCCTATTTGAAGCAATTTTACAAACAGTGTGCTCAAGTGGTAAATCACATTTTGTCACAGCCAAATAGAAATCAGTGGGCTTATAATCGAAAGATCCTGTGTCTTCACAGCGATGATGTAGAAACTATATTATTCTGCTATTCCAGTAGTCGAATTGAATACCCGTTTCCTCCTTTAAAAACAGTCTGAAATAACGACGATACTAATCTTGTAGTACTAGAATAAAATCCCGGTTAGAATTCTTTCCATTCATACCGGGATATGTACTCTCCCACTGCTTGCACTTATCATAATGACAATTGGAGCATAGGTGACCTCTAGGATGAGAGTCACACACCTATTCAAGACAGGAATTACAACCTTTAATTTTTACCGTATATCCTCTATGCACTTTACACGGATTGCATAATCTACACTTTTCATCATACTCCTCAATCATTGTGCAATTCTCACATGATGACCAGCTGCCCTGTGTGTACATACATAACGGACATGTATGAAACATTTTGTTATGTGTTAACGCTCTCACTGCCACAATGAAACTGAGCTAGCAAAAAAAAAAAAATTGTCTGAGAGATAGAGAGAGGAGTAAATCATCCCTGAGCACTATCTTTATCATGAAAAAAAAAGTCTAAAATTTTTAAACTAGTTTTTAAAAAGCATACACAAAAAATCATTTTGGCGTGTCATAATAAATAAATAAATAACATTTTTAAATTCAGATGGCCAACGATGTAGAAGCTTCATGCAATAGTCTAATGATGGAGAATCAGTTTTCATTATATCGACAAGCATTCCTCGATAAAATATCTTCCTTTGAATATACAAATATATAAAATAATAATATCTAATTAAATTTTTTTCCATATTAAATATTTTCCTCATTACTCTTTATTTATCTAATATTACCATTTTTTTTTTTTTTTTTTTAGTCCTAAAAAAATCAAAAAAAAATTAATAAAAAAAATAATTTCTTTTTTCTACTATATTAAATATACGCATTTATAATATAGAAAGAAAAAAAAAAATACCATTGATTTAGAAACATTTTTATTTAACATAATTAAAATAGTAATATTCACTGATGCATTTTGTTCTCATCAATATATTTCGTTTGGACATCTAATGCTGACCGAAGTTTATTTATATGGAGAATATTAACTTTTCCAGCAAAACACAGCTGCTCCTCCTGCTTAAATTTGCTTAATGATATCACGTATCTCGCATACATAATGTCCCATTCAAGACATAGTCTACAGCCAGCGGTTATTTCCACAGCTACATTAGGTACTCGTATATTGCTGCTGCTGCTGCTGTCGGTTCCATCATTAATCTCCAATAGTGTAAATGCACCACTCATTTTTTTTTTTAAATAATATCCTTGCAAATAAAATATTCTCTTTTAATTCAATTCTATTACTAATATGAATTGTAAATAAAAATATTACTTTTATTAAAATCCTAATCACCAATCAAGTTATACTCGTTCCTCTTGCCAAAAGGCGTAATGACCTGTAGAATAGGACTACCAGAAAAACCTGTTTGGTACGGGCACGTATGCAAAGTATATACCTTCAAGCAAATTCCATATGATTTTTCAAATTACTATACCATCTATAGAAATGATACCTCTTGGCAAATGACCCTGGTAACCGTCCAATTCGTTTAAAATATACACACATACCCATGCCTAAGGCGTATATTTGAATGTATATTTTCAAGTAATTGTACGGTTACTACTTATTCTTTCATCTATAAACGATTTTATTTCTCCTTGCTTTTACGCTACAGTCAAGATAATAGGCAAGCAGGCATCTTTTTAGTTAACAATCGCTTCCGGCTTCCAATAGTCAGGCAAAAACCTCTATCTATTTATCAAGTATTACTAATTGAAAATGAAAAGTTAGCAAAAAAAAAAATAGATTCTTGATGATCTGAAATCAATTTTGACATCAATAGATGTACCAAGAAATTAGCTTATTGTGCTGATTCCAAATATATAATATTTTTTAAGTATAGTGTTACCCACAAGTGGGCCTGAGAAAATTTGCCAAATTTTCGAAAAAGGTGAAAACAGCCCATAAAAGTCAAGGAATGTTAATGGAAATCAAGCCGTCAGATTCAGCGTATAAGAGAACCCCATTGTTGAGGTTCCAAGCTCCTATTTATAAAAATCAAATTCTTTAGTGATTGCCAGAAGAAGCATCACGGATTCGTGTTTATTTGTTGTTGTTGCTTTTTCCAGGGGTGGTCATATCGAACCAATAGTACTAGAATTTCGCAAGAGGGCTCGTTCAACCGAAAATTAAAAGATCTAGTGTCCTTTTTAAGTGACCAAAAAATTAGAGGACAACTAACCCCCGTCCCACACCCTTTTTTCCTGAAAGTCGTCTGATCAAAATTTTGAGATAGCCATTTTGTTCAGGTTTGTTGAAAGGTACAATAGATATGTGTTTGGAGATGACATGACCCCTCAGAACCACCAGAGGAAGGGCCGCAAGTTATGAAATTTGCCCATTGTTTACATATAGTATTTGTTATAGGGAAGTATACCGATATTTTCCAAGGGAGGAAGGAGATCTTCTGGGGATGGATTTTCTATGGGGAGAATTTCTCATAGGGATGGAAGTTTCTGAGGGTGAAATTTTCAGGGGAAATTTTACATGGGGAGAATTTACCAGAATTTGTATACAGAATGTTTGTTATTTGTCTTTTTTCTCGTTGATCCTATTGTACATGTAGAGACACTCTGAGGGAACTCTCAGGGGGACGTTTTCAGCGGAGTTGGAATTCTCATGGGATCTTTTGTAGGGAGAGGATTTTCCACGGGAGAAATTTCAATGGGGCATTATCACCAGGAGAAATTTTTCATGGAAAATTTCTGGGGGATAAACTTTCCGGGGGGCGGGGTATTTTCCAATCAGGGATATTCCCCAATGACCTGAAAAACGATCAGAAATAAATACATAAACTAGTTTTTTCTACCGAAAGTAAGGAGTGACATTAAAACTTAAAACGTACAGAAAGTATTCCGTATATGACGGGGGCTACTCCCTCCTCAATACCCAACTCTCTACGCTAATGTTCGACCTTTCATCTAATTTTTTAAAGAACGATTCTTGAAACACAAGAGCCGTGCCACCCTTGGAGTAAACCCCCCCACTTCCACACACGTATTCTTTTCCCTAGATGCATCCAACAGAAATTTTATTAAAAATGGTCCAAAGAACATATGACCATGCCCTCAGCGTTAATACAACCCATAAGAGCCCTGGGACAAGGGTTGTAAGTTATACCCCAGGGACATCATATAAACTTCAGATGGGGCTCATTTTATTGAAGTTTAGTTCGCTTTATAAGAGTCAAAAGGGATTTGAGGGCAACCCCCCCACCCGCCCATCAGTTCCGAAAACAAGCATCCAATCAGAATTTGTAGACATCTATTTTGTTCAGCATTGTTCAAAGGTCCAATAAATATGCCTTTGGGTATTTTCCCCATGATTGAAGGGCAACCCAGCTTACCTAGCGCTCCAAAACGTCGCTTGACTCCTGGATTGTACCTTATGACATGCGCAAGAAATACTCTGATTGGCAAAAAGCTACCAAAAGAAGTGAAAATGCTGACCCTCATGCCGACCATACCAGTCCTGTCAAGCAGAACTCTCATAGGAAGATGAGCCTTTAGCTCCGACAATTAGTTTTTTACTGTTTACGTGTTTTTATGACTTTAGTGCTTTCACACTAGTTCATTTTTTATGGATGAACTAAATGAATCTTTTTCGTTTTCATTACGTTCGATGTTAACTAACCATTTTGAAAGAGGTTTACAAGTCATAGAAATAATGGCTTCTGAGATTTCAAGATGGACATATTATGGACATATTATAGACAAAATATGGACATAATTTGGCTAAAAAGGACGCATTTTTGGATGCTCAAGGGACATATTCATTGACCAAAAAGTTGGCAACCCTGCTGGTGCTAATGCAACTATGAAAAAGCCAGAATGTTAAGCCAAACTGATATTGACTTCTCAGGTAAGTACAGTAGTAGGTACCATTTCTACGACCGCAATAGGAATTACCATGCTATTCCACGACGCTATGTTCCTTCCCATGCTATTCTATAGCACTATGTTCCTTCCCATGCTATTCCATGACGCTATGTTCCTTCCCATGCTATTTGCTTGGCTTATGTTCCTTCTCATGCTATTTGCTTGGCTTATGTTCCTTCCTGTGCTATTTGCTTGGCTTATGTTCCTTCCCATGCTATTTGCTTGGCTTATGTTCCTCCCCGTGCTATTTGCTTGGCTTATGTTCCTTTCCATGCTATTTGCTTGGCTTATGTTCCTCCTCGTGCTATTTGCTTGGCTTATGTTCCTTGGTACCTTTCAAGAGCATGTACTTATGGATTTGCTTGCCTTATGTTCCTTACCGTGCTATTTGCTTGCCTTATGTTCCTTCCTGTGCTATTTGCTTGCCTTATGTTCCTTGTGGAGAAAAAAGGGTTAAACTGATTATTAGACAATTGCCTTTAGTCAAGACTAGTTTGTTAGGAATGTATCGCTGCTAAAGCTAACTCTAATTGCAAGAAAGAAAGGGTATAGCATTTGCGAATTGGACTATACGAACGATATTAATTGAATAACAGGGAAAAAACAGAGCTAGATAGTATTTACAAATTGGATCGTATGAAGGTGGAGAAAAAAGGGTTAAACTGATTATTGGATAATTGCCTTTAGTCAAGACTAGTTTGTTAGGAATGTGTCGCTGCTAAAGCTAACTCTAATTGCAAAAAAAGGGGTTTAGCATTTGCGAATTGGTGATTATCAGTTAAGGTAACCCCTCAGGGTTGTTAACTCATAGCTTATTTATTATAAATTTGGAACAATATCAATCTATAGAAATGGTTAACGATGATAAAATGGTCTTATGACTTCACCTAGATTTACTTCTTTGATGTGTTCTGTATAATACACAAGTTGCGTTTGAACAGTGTTGTCAATTTAAAATAGAGTTTAACGTTATAGTATAATAAAAAGTTGATACTAATAGAGATTTAGATGGCAAGAAAAGAATTTTAATAATGAAATTCAGAACAAACCTTAGAAATCCTTGCAAATCAAGTAGTAAGGTGTATGCTAGTACGAACCATCAAGGATCATAAGCACCAACGACCCTAACCACCAGAGACCACAACCCCCCAAAGGTATCCTATCCCCAAACTTGAAGGGCGCCCCCTCCCCTCCAACTTTTTTGGCCCCCTTCCCCCATTTTTTCTGAATTTTTTGAAGTTTTTTTTTAACTTTTTTTATTATTTTTTTAACATCATATATTTTTTCAACTTTTTTTTTTACATGTCATCGAATGATATGAAACATACTTAAAACAAACAAAAATCACATTTAATATTTTCCAAACTCAAATTGAGAATGGTATAGACATGTTAGTCATGACCTTTACTATTAGAAAAATAATGTTTGTAGTAGCTCTCTTTTTTTATTGGACTAAATTTTTTTTTTGGAATTATTCAACTTTTTTTTTTTACGTATCTTAAAATGACAAAATATGATTACGGCTATAACAATTGTACTCTATGATTGCTCAAAGACACGATGTGGCTTTTCCACTGGTAGTCTATGGCCGGTTATCGACACTACCTAGTCTATTGCATGTATTAAATCAATATTGTTTACGCAGTGGAACGATAAACACATAAGTCATATCTTTAAAAAAGTGAAGATGGAGCATTTTAATAAAGTGCGTTCACATGACAATGTTATTGTAGCATTGAATGCCGACAAGGAGAAGTATTTAAAGTATGAAACAAGTAAAATTGGTAGCACTATTGGAAATGTATGAATGCATTGTCATGACAGTAAGGAATTAAATTTCTTTGGAATACTGAAGAAATTTAACTCTTATGTTGGTGTATATGCGAGATGGAGATCTCCAGAGATGTTTGTACTCAAAGAGAATGCCAAAAAAAAAACAATCTTTGATGATTGAGCACAAATCCTTGCTACTGTCGCAGGTAACAAATTACCTACTGATACATCCTATCGCCAGTTTTCAGGTATTAGCATTCAACGGAAGGTCAAAAGCAGAAATACCTACTCTTCTACTAATGTCATAAACCATATCTTGTCTACATGCCGAAACTGTTACCTGTGTAAAAATAATGTGGTAATAGACAGTGAAATTGCCAAAAAAATGAAAAGGGCAATGGCAGAAATTATCGCTGTGGAAGATAAAGATGAATCGATGAAAAAAAAAGTACCAGCAAACGTTACTGCCATTGATCAAACAGTCAATAAACTCAATAATACCAAAGACGAAAAGCATATTGAGCCTGTCGATGACACACCAGTAAAAGTTGTGTATGACTCAAAATGGAATAATGATTATTCTACTGATTACGAACTAAGAGAAGACAATAGCTACAATATCAAGAGAGAACATGGTGAACTATTTTATGGAACAGATTCAAAATGTCCAAATTTGATCATTGATATTAATAATGTATCATAATATATTTTTGTATTAATATTCTACATAACATTATTTGATTAAAAATATGTTATGCATTACATTGTTGCGAGTTCATTAGTTTTAGAGAAAGCTAGCACATCAAACGTTGAGAATGTCTATTAAAACATTGGAGATGTAAGAAAAGGAATTTGCATACATCTATTGTCCGACACATAGGATAAAATTTAAAAAATCTAGGCATCAGAATGAATAAATTCTTTATCAAAATCCGTTGTTGGATATTGTAAATGTGAAAAAAATGTGAACGTATTGTGTGAAAAAAAATTGTAAGTAAGTAATTAAGTCAGTAAGAAACTCTTTCTTGAATTCACCACTTGGACACACAATACAGAAATTTAATACAGGAAACTATGAAAAAAATTTGAACAAATTCTGTATTAGCATTCATTATCGATTGAAATCACTTCCTGGACAGACAATACAGCAATTTCACAAAATCTAAGTATAAGAGTGATTAAATTCTATATCAACATCCATTTCTCAGATACATAGGAAAAAATTGACAAAATTTAAGTGTTAGAGTGAATAAATTTTTTTATAAACATCTTTTGTCAGATATATCGGATAAAATTGACAGAATCTAAGTGTCAGAGTGAATAAATTTTTTTTATCAACATCCTTTGTCAGATACATCAAATAAAATTGACAAAATCTAAATTTCAGAATGAATAAATGCTTTAACAACATCCTTTATCGGATATGTCGGATAAAATTGACAAAATCTAAGTATCAGAGTGACTAAATTCTATATCAACATCCTTTTCTAGGATACATAAGATAAAATTGACAAATTCTAAGTGTTAGAGTGAATAAATTTTTGTTTATCAACATCCTTTGCCATATACAAGGGATAAAATTGACAAAATCTAAATATTAGAATGAATAAACTCATTATCAACATTCTTTGTCGGATATGTTGGATGAAACTGACAAAATCTAAGTATCAGAGTGAATAATTTTTCTTATCAACATACTTTGCTAGACACATCGAATAAAATATACAGAATCTAAGATTCAGTGTGAATAATTTTTTCTATCAACGTCCTTTGTTATACATGTCGAATAAAACTGACAAAATCTCAATTTCAGAACAAATAGATACTTCAATAATATATTCAGCCGGATGTATAGGATAAAATTGAACAAAATCGAAGTAATACCTGGAGTAAATTCTTTATCAGAATTCTTTTCTTGGATACATAGTATAAAAGTATAAGAATATAAGTGTCAAAGTGAACAATTTTTTTTATCAACATCCTTTGTCAGATACATCGGAAAAAATTTACAAAATCTAAGCATCAGAGTGAATAAATTCATTATCAACTTCCTTTGTCGGATATGTCAGATAAAATTGACAAAATATAAGTGTCAGAGTGAATAATTTTTTTTATCAACATCCTTTGCCAGATACATCGAATAAAATTAATAAAATATAAGTGTCAGAATGAACAAGTTTTTTTTTATCAACATCCTTTGCCAGATACATCGAAAAAAAATTGAAAAAATCTAAATATCAGAATGAATAAATGCCTTAACAACATCCTTTATCGGATATGTCGGATAAAATCGACAAAATCTAAGTATCAGAGTGATTAAATTCTACATCAACATCCTTTTTTCGGATACATAGATTAAAATTGACAAAATCTAAGTGTTAGAGTGAATATTTTTTTATCAACATCCTTTGCCAGTTACAGTGGATAAAATTGAAAAAATATTAGTTTCCGAGATAATAATTTCATTATCAAATTCCTTTGTCGGATATGTAAATATAATTTATAAAATCGTAGCATCAGAGTTATTAAATTCCATATCGACATCATTTTCTCGGATACGTGGGATAAAATAGACGAACTCCAAGTATCAGAGTGAACGAAAGCTTTATCAAAATCCTTTAAATGTATTATCAGCATCATTTGTCGGCTATATCAGATAAAATTTACAAAATCTAAGTATCAGATTGATTAAATTCTATATCAACACCCCTTTCTCGGGTACATGGGATAAAATTGACAAAATCTAAGTATCAGATTGATTAAATTTTGTATCAACATCCCTTTCTCGTATACATGGGATAAAATTGACAAAATCTAAGTATCAGAGTGAATAAATTCATTATCAACATCCTTTAACGAATATATCAGATAAAACTGACAGAATCTAAGTATCAGAGTGATTAAATTCCATATCAACATCCCTTTCTCGGATACATGGGATACAATTGACAAAATCTAAGTATCAGAGTGAATAAATACTTTATCAACATCCTTTAAATGCATTATCAACATCATTTGTCGGCTATATCGGATAAAATTGACAAAATATAACCATCAGATTAATTAAATTCTATATCAACATCTCTTTCTCGAATACATGCAATAAACTTAATAAACTTTAAGCATCAGAGTTATTAAATTCTATATCAACATCCTTTTCTCAGATACATGGGATAAAATCGACAAAATCTAAGTGTCAGTGTGAATAAATGCCTTATCAATACCCCTTAAATGCATTATCAAGATCACATGTCACATACATCGGATAAAATTGACAAAATCTAAGTACCAGAAAGAATAAATTTGGTTTCAAACTTTTTATTGGATATATCACATCACAGTCATAAAATATCAGTTCTAGTCATCTTGACTTCATGTGTCGTTTTGTTGAAGTTAGGTTATACCAGTTATAGATGGCAGCACACCCTCTCAGACACACAGTCATAGTGAGAGAGATATTCAAAAAGTTGAGTTAATTTAGGTTCACTTAGAGTGGCCAGAAATGCTTTGGAATAAGAAAACCCCCGCCCAGACACACAGGCAAAAAAGAGTGCGAGAGATAAAAACACATACAAATACGTAGATTTAGACACAAAAACTGAGAAAGACATGGAGTGTACATACCGACGGCGCATACACAGTGAGAGAGACATGCAAAGTCGACATAGTTTTATTTCATTATTTAGGTTAATTTAGACTAGGTTACGTGCGCGCACGTAACCTAGTCTAAATTAACCTTAAAAAATGAAATAAAACTATGTTGACTTTGCATGTTTCTCTCACTATGTATGCGCCGTCGCTATGTAGACTCCATGTCTTTCTTGGTTTTTGTGTCTAAATCTACGTATTTGTATGTGTTTTTATCTCTCTCACTCTTTTTTGCCTGTGTGTCTGGGCGGGGGTTTGCTTATTCCAATGCATGTCTGGCCACTCTAAAAGAACCTAAATTAACTCGACTTTTTGCATATCTTTCTCACTATAACTCTTTGGCTGAGAAGGTGTGCTACTATCTATAACTAGTCTAACCTAAATTCAACGTAACGACGCAAGAAGTCAAAATGAATAGAACTTGTATTTTATGCCTGTTATCTGATGTATCCGATAAAAAGTTTGAAAACAAATTTATTCTTTCTGGTACTTAGATTTAGTAAATTTTATCCAACATATCCGAAAAAGGATGTTGATAATGAATTTATTCACTCTGACACTTAGATTTTGTCAATTTTATCCGATGTAACTGGCAAAGGATGTTGATAAAAAAAAAATTCACTCTAACACTTAGATTTTGTCAATTTTAATCTATGTATCCGAGAAAAGGATGTTGATGTAGAATTTAATCACTCTGATACATTATTTTGTCAATTTTATCCGACATATCCGATAAAGGATGTTGTTAAAGCATTTATTCATTCTGATATTTAGATTTTGTCAATTTTATTCGATGTATCTGACAAAAGATGTTGATAAAAAACAACTTATTCCCTCTGACACTTATATTTTATCAATTTTATCCGATTTATCTGGCAAAGGATGTTAATAAAAAAAACTATTCACTCTGATACTTAGATTTTGTCAATTTTATCCGACATATCTGACAAAGGATGTTGATAATGCATTTATTCACTCTGATATTTAGATTTGGTCAATTTTATCCGATGTATCTGCCAAAGGATGTTGATAAAAAAAATTTATTCACTCTAACACTTAGAATTTGTCAATTTTATCCTATGTATCAGAGAAAAGGATGTTGATATAGAATTCAATCACTCTGATAATTAAATTTTGTCAATTTTATCCGACATATCCGATAATGTATTTTGTTAAAGCATTTATTCATTCTGAAATTTAGATTTTGTCAATTTTATTTGATATATCTGACAAAGGATGTTGATAAAAAAAAGCATTTATTCACTCTGACACTTATATTTTATCAATTTTATTCAATGCATCTGGCAAAGGATGTTGATAAAAAAATTATTCACTCTGATACTTAGATTTTGTCAATTTCATCCGACATATCCGACAAAGGATGTTGATAATGAAATTATTCATTCTGAAATTTAGATTTTGTCAATTTTATCCGATGTATCTGGCAAAGGATGTTGATAAAAATAATTTATTCACTCTAACACACAGAATTTGTCAACTTTATCCTATATATCCGAGAAAAGGATGTTTATATGGAATTTAGTCACTCTGATACTTAGATTTTGTCCATTTTATCCGACATATCCGATAAAGGATGTTGTCAAAGCATTTATCCATTCTGAAATTTAGATTTTGTAAATTTTATTTGATGTATCTGACAAAGGATGTTGATAAAAAAAACATTTATTCACTCTGACACTTATATTTTATCAATTTTATTCAATGTATCTGGCAAAGGATGTTGATAAAAATAAATTATTCACTCTGATACTTAGATTTTGTCAATTTTATCCCATGTACCTGAGAAAGGGATGTTGATATAGAATTTAATCAATCTGATACTTAGATTTTGTCAATTTTATCTGATTTAACCGGCAAAGAATGTTGATAAAAAAAATTATTCACTCTAACACTTAGATTTTGTCAATTTTGATCTATGTATCCGAGAAAAGGATGTTAATGTAGAATTTAATCACTCTGATACTTAGATTTTGTCAATTTTATCCGACATATCCGATAAAGGATGTTGTTAAAGCATTTATTCATTCTGAAATTTAGATTTTGTCAATTTTATCCGATGTATCTGGCAAAGGATTTTGATAAAAAAAATTTATTCACTCTGACACTTTTACACTTATATTTTAGCAACTTTATTCGATGTATCTGTCAAAGGATGTTGATAAAAAAATTTATTCACTCTGACACTTAGATTTTGTCAATTTTATCCGACATATCCGACAAAGGATGTTGATAATGAATTTATTCACCCCGATACTTAGATTTTGTCAATTTTATCCGATGTATCCGAGAAAAGGATGCTGATACATAATTTAGTCACTCTGATACTTAGATTTTGTCAATTTTATTTGAAATATCCAATAAAGGATGTTGTTAAAGCATTTATTCATTCTGAAATTTAGATTTTGTCAATTTTATTTGACGTATCTGACAAAGGATGTTGATAAAAAAATTTATTCACTCTGACACTTAGATTCTTTCAATTTTATCCGATATATTTGACAAAAGATGTTTATAAAAAAAATTTATTCACTCTAACACTTAGATTTTGTCAATTTTTTCCTATTTATCCGAGAAATGGATGTTCTCGGATACATTTAATCACTCTTATACTTATATTTTGTGAAATTGCTGTATTGTCTGTCCAGGAAGCGACTTCAATCGATAATGAATGTTAATAAGGAATTTGTTCAATTTTTTTTCATAATTTTCTGAATTAAATTTCTGTATTGTGTATCCAAGAGGTGAATTCAAGAAAGAGTTTGTTACTTACTTACTTACTTACTTATAATTTTTTCATAATGACATATCCAACAACGGATGTTGTTAAAGAATTTATTCATTCTGAGACCTAGATTTTGTCAATGTTATCCCATATGTCTGACAATAGATGTATTCAAATTCCTTTTCTTACATCTACGATGTTTTAATAGACATTCTAAACGTTTGATATGCTAGCATACTCTAAAAATAATGAATACATTACAATGTAATGCATAATATATTTTTAATGAAATATTACTATGTAGAATCAACTTTGGACATTTTGAATCTGTTCCATAAAATAGTTCACCATGTTCTCTCTTGATATTGTAGCTATTGTCTTCTCTTAGTTCGTAATCAGTAGAATAATCATTATTTCATTTTAAGTCATACACAACTTTTACTGGCGTGTCATCGACAGGCTCAATATACTTTTTGTCTTCGGTATTATCTGGTTCATTGATTGTTTGATCAATGGCAGTAACGTTTGCTGGTACTTTGTTTTTCATCGATTCATCTTTATATTCCATAGTGATATTTTCTACCATTGCTCTTTTTATTTTTCTGGAAATTTCACTGTCTATTATCACATTATTTTTACACAGGTAACAGTTTCGGCATGTAGACAAGATATGGTTTATGATATTAGTAGAAGAGTAGGCCTTTCTGTTTTTGATCTTCCGTTGAATGCTAATACCCGAAAGCAGACGATAGGATGTATCAGTAGGTAATGTGTTACCTGCAACAGTAGCAAGGAGTTGTCCTCTATCATCAACAATTATTTTTATGTTGGCATTCTCTTTGAGTGCAATCATCTCTGAAGATCTCAATCTCGCATATCCACCATCATAAGAGTTGAATTTTTTCGGTACTCCAAAGAAATTTAATTCCTCACTGTCGTGACAATGCATACATACATTTCCAGTAGTGCTACCACATGTACCTGTTTCATAGTTTAAATACTTCTCTTTGTCGGCATTCAATGCTACAATAGCATTGTCATGTGAACACACTTTATTAAAAAGATCCATCTTCACTTTTTTAAGGATATGACTTATGTGTTTATCGTTCCACTGCGTAAAAAATACTTATTTAATACATGCAATAGACTAGGTAGTGTCGATAACCGGCCATAGAGTACCAGTGGGAAAGCCAAATCGTGTCTCTGAGCAAGTATAGAGTACAATTGTTAGAGCCGTAAGCATATTTTTTCATTTTAAGATATGTACAAAAAAAAAGTTGAATAATTTCGGTCAAAAAAAAAAATTTAGTCCAATAAAAAAAAGTGCTACTACAAACATTATTTTTCTAATAGTAAAGGTCATTACTATCATGCCTATAACATTCTCATTTTGAGTTTGTAAAGTGTTAAATGTGATTTTTGTTTGTTTTAAGTATTTTTCATCTCATTTTATGACATGTAAAAAAGTTTAAAAAAAATATCATGTTAAAAAAAATAATAAAAAGAAGTAAAAAAAACAAAAAAAAATCCAAAAAATGTGGGGAGGGGGCCAAAAAGTTGGCGAGAAGGTGGCGCCCTTCGAGTTTGGGGATAGGAGACCTTTGGGGGGTTGAGGTCTCTGGTGGTTAGGGTCGTTGGTGCTTATGATCCTTGATGGTTCGTACTCACATACACCTTACTACTTGATTTGCAAGGATTTCTAAGGTTGTTCTGAATTTCATTATTAAAATTCTTTTCTTGCCGTATAAATCTCTCTTAGTATCAACTTTTTATTATACTATAACGTTAAACTCTATTTTAAATTGACAACACTGTTCAAACACCACTTGTGTATTATACAGAACACATCAAAGAAGTAAAGCTAGGTGAAGTCATAAGACCATTTTATCATCGTTAACCATTTCCATAGATTGATATTGTTCCAAATCTATAATAAATAAGCTATGAGTTAGCAACCCCGAGGGCTTATCTTAACTGATAATCAGCTATTCGCAAATGCTATACCCCTTTTATTTGCATTTAGAGTTAGTTTTAGCAGCGACACATTCCTAACAAACTAGTCTTGACTAAAGGCAATCGTCCAATAATCAGTTTAACCCTTTTTTCTCCACCTTCATACGATCCAATTCGCAAATGCTATCGAGCTCTGTTTTTTCCCTATTATTCAATTAATATCGTTCGTATAGTCCAATTCGCAAATGCTATACCCTTTTTTTGCAATTAGAGTTAGCTTTAGCAGCGATACATTCCTAACAAACTAGTCTTGACTAAAGGCAATTGTCCAATAATCCGTTTAACCCTTTTTTCTCCACAAGGAACATAAGGCAAGCAAATAGCACAGGAAGGAACATAAGGCAAGCAAATAGCACGGTAAGGAACATAAGGAAAGCAAATCCATAAGTACATGCTCTGGAAAGGTAACAAGGAACATAAGCCAAGCAAATAGTATGGGAAGGAACGTAAGCCAAGCAAATAGCACGGAGAGGAACATAAGCCAAGCAAATAGAATGGGAAGGAACATAAGCCAAGCAAATAGCACGGGGAGGAACACAAGCCAGGCAAATAGCATGGGAAGGAACATAAGCCAAGCAAATAGCACAGGAAGGACCATAAGCCAAGCAAATAGCATGGGAAGGAACATAAGCCAAGCAAATAGCACGGGGAGGAACATAAGCCAAGCAAATAGCATGGGAAGGAACATAGCGTCATGGAATAGCATGGGAAGGAACATAGTTCTATAGAATAGCACGGGAAGGAACATAGCGTCGTGGAATAGCATGGTAATTCCTATTGCGGTCGTAGAAATGGTACCTACTACTCTACTCAGGTATGACTTTCTTAGTTCTTGAGAAATACTCCTAGGTAATTAACTTTATGTCCTTTCAGGCCAGCGATGCAGAAAAATGCCAGCATATGGAAATCCTCGAAACAATCGGACAATTTATGACAAACTGGTCAATGTGTAAGCCTTATGCAATCTTTGACCAACCCCTTTTTCTTGCCTGTGCTTTGTCTTAGCAACTGGTAACAGTTTAACTATTCAGTGACTAGTATATCTGGATAAGATGAAGGGAGGCTTTATATGCATTTGCAGAGACTAAATTTTGGACGAAATAAAATTGACAGTTTCTCTCGTGAAGCTACCTAAATAGCTTTAATATCTTATCAAAGATTTATATCTACTTTTATAAGTAGTTCGAGTATTTGCAGGCTCCTAACATGCAAACTCCTAAATTTTATATTTAAAGAATTCTTCTTTTTCTTATTTTTCCTCTTGTAAAGGAATCCTTAGTCTTCTACTGTAAATAACGATACTGGGACAAAGTGTAAGCAGTGGTGCCTCATCGCGGCGGGAAAGTGTAACATAATAGAATTGTCCGATCTTCTATTAAAAAAGTAATAGCCACGTGATATGGCTGTATTTCCTTGTAGAAAAACAAACTATAAAAACTAAGTAAATGATGATGAATGAATACACAATGAGAAGACAATTCCATCATGGCCAAGACCGCTGTGTAATTTTACCTGTAGCTGCATTTCTGTTTTCAGTGCCTAAACGTATTGTTTTGTAAAGTATGGATAACAAACTTTTTGTTGTAAACTGAAAGTTTTTTGTAAGTAGAGAGTCAGGTTTTACTCCGAGGCTTAAACAATTTATACATGTTTTCATGGTTTTTCTCACTGAGGTTGTTTTTTCATGGTTTTTCTCAGTGTGGATTTTTTCATGGTTTTTCTCATTGTTTGATGGATGTCAACATAAGTTCAACAACATTGCTGAATGTAGACATCTTGTTATTGGATGATTGTTTGATGGTTATGTGTGTTGGTCAATTTATTTGTTGTTTTCTTGGATGTCAACATAAGTCCAACAACAACTTGGATGTAGACATCTGGTTATTGGATGATTGTTTGTTGGTTATGAGTGTTAGTCAATTTATTTGTTGTTTTCTTGGATGTCAACATAAGTCCAACAACAACTTGGATGTAGACATCTGGTTATTGGATGTTTCTTGGATGGTTATTAGTGTTGGTCAATTTGTTTGTTGTTTTCTTGGATGTCAACAACAATTGCTGGATTATTGATCGAGTCTAACGGGACATGATCAATGACACCTCTTTCAAGGTCAATTTGTTTTTTGTTTCTAAGCGTATTGACTCCGCTCTAACGGGACAAGATCACGTGTCTCTTTCTAAGCCAATCAGGGAGTTACGCAAGGTTTCCCTTTACATCACAATTCGCCCTTGAGATTTTGTATATAACGGACATGCGTTGAGGTTAAATCATCATACAGTCTCAAGACATTATGGATAAAGTATCAAGTATTATTGACATGGAAACTTTAGCTACAATGATTAATAATGTGATTTCTGTTTAGTAAATTTTCTCAGGTTATTTCAAAATAAAAACATTTTACATAGTCCCCCTCCAGGATATTCAAATTCAGGTAAATTCCCCCTCCCTCCCCCCAATACAATCTCCACCGAGAGTTCTGTTTAGTAAATTTTCTTAGGTTATTTCCAAATAAAATCAATTTACATAGTCCCCCATCTAGTATATTCAAATTCAGGGTATACCCCCCCCCGCCAAACAAATCTCCACTATGCGATGTTTATAGTCATTAGAAAGCATAAAATACGCTCTTTTTCCACTAAGTAAACCCCTCACCCAACCTCCCACCATTCATCACAATTTAATTCTTTCAATTGAAGTTATTACTCAAATAGTTTCATTTTCACACACGTTTAAAATCATTAAAATCTTCACACTTGCGCCTTAACCTAACCTGTGTGTGAATAAGTCTCAAAAGGGGAGCTTCGTAAACAAATCTTCTTGCATGCGCGTTGTCTAAATTAACAAAAACAAGGGTGGTAGCTAGACACGGAAATGATTAAGGCTACAGGCTTTGCGTAATTCTAGACGGTTCGAAAAAGTGATGAATTATTTGCAATATTAAAAGAGATATTTTTAGGACATGGAAATTGTGTAAATGCTAGATGCAAGGAGTCCTTTAGAGTGTATATTATTCCTTTTTCTATACCTTGCTTTCGATAAAGTGTCTTTTATATTCTCGGGGGGGGGGGAAGGGTTGAAAACTATGCTTTTTAACTATGATAGTATTAGGCTAGAAAGCAAAGTCTTGAATTTAGAGGGGGGGGGGGGAGGGTTGGTAAAATTAGATCTATGTCTCTTGCACTCTAAACGAAATACATCTTTTATTAACAGAACGGAAAAAGATTGCTTTTGCAGACAATTATACCTAATTAGAAGAGTGTTCTATTTTCAAATTACTTTGATGAAAGCAAATAATGTTTTAGTTAAATCTTCAAAGTTTTACCTTCCCGGAAAGGAAGGGGTGGGGCAATTTAAATGCTCTTATTTTCGAATTCATGGATTTTATCTACTCTTTAGATGATTAATAGTTTAAGAGGCTTTCATAAAAATCTTTCTTTCACAAATTTCCTTTCTTCAGTAAAAGGGGAGTCGTTATTTTATAATAATTTTTTCTTTTTTTTAAGGATGATTCCGAGAAATGCTCTCCTCCTCCTCCTGAAAAGAGGGCTAGGGTCCAAGATAAAACCACTGTGAGGGCGTTAGTTGTACAATATAGCCGCTGGTCGAGGCCCTCCAGCTTTACACTGCCTGCCCAAGTTTCATCTGCGCAGGCAACAATACAGCCAGGCCGAAATCTAAAAAGAGAGTGGATGGCCGCTTTCAATGCCGCAGTCCCACCTACGCAAGATCATGAAATAGCCGGCAATAGTGCTACCACTTGTACTTGTTTCATAGTTTAAATACTTCTCTTTGTCGGCATTCAATGCTACAATAACATTATCATGTGAACAAACTTTATTAAAATGCTCCATCTTCCCTTTTTTAAATATGACTTATGTTTTTATCGTTCCACTGCGTAAACAATACTGATTTAATGCATGCAATAGACTAGGTAGTGTCGATAACCGGCCATAGAGTACCAGTGGAAAACCCACATCGTGTCTCTGAGCAAGCTTAGAGTACAATTTTTAGAGCCGTAACCATATTTTTTTATTTTAAGATACGTACAAAAAAAAAGTTGAATAATTTCGAAAAAAAAAATTTAGTCCAATAAAAAAAAGAGAGCTACTACAAACATTATTTTTCTAATAGTAAAGGTCATGACTAACATGTCTATACCATTCTCATTTTGATTTTGGAAAATATTAAATGTGATTTTTGTTTGTTTTAAGTATGTTTCATCTCATTCTAAGACATTTAAAAAAAAGTTGAAAAAAATATATCATGTTAAAAAAAATAATAAAAAAAAGTTAAAAAAAAAAACTTCAAAAAAATTCAAAAAAATGGGAGGAGGGGGCCAAAAAGTGAGACAAGAGGGGACACCCTTCGAGTTTGGGAATAGGGAACCCTTGGGGGGTTGAGATCTCTGGTGGTTAGGGTCGTTGGTGCTTATTATCCTTGATTGTTCGTAATCACATACACCTTACTACTTGATTTGCAAGGATTTCTAAGGTTTTTTCTGAATTTCATTATTAAAATTCTTTTATTGCCATATACATCTCTATTAGTATCAACTTTTTATTATACTATAACATTAAACTCTATTTTAAATTGACAACACTGTTCAAACGCCACTTGTTTATTATACAGAACACATCGAAGAAGTAAAGCTAGGTCAACCCATAAGACCATTTTATCATCGTTAACCATTTCCATAGATTGATATTGTTCCAAATTTATAATAAATTAGCTATGAGTTAACATCCCCGAGGGGTTACCTTAACTGATAATCACGAATTCGCAAATGCTATACCCTTTTTTTGCAATTAGAGTTAGCTTTAGCTGCGACACATTCCTAACAAACTAGTCTTGACTAAAGGCAATTGTCCAATAATCAGTTTAACCCTTTTTTTTCCGCCTTCATACGATCCAATTCGAAAATGCTATCTAGCTCTGTTTTTTTTCTATTATTCAATTAATATCGTTCGTATAGTCCAATTCGCAAATGCTATACCCTTTTTTTCTTGCAATTAGAGTTAGCTTTAGCAGCGACACATTCCTAACAAACTAGTCTTGACTAAAGGCAATTGTCCAATAATCAGTTTAACCCTTTTTTCTCCACAAGGAACATAAGGCAAGCAAATAGCACAGGAAGGAACATAAGGCAAGCAAATAGCACGGTAAGGAACATAAGGCAAGCAAATCCATAAGTACATGCTCTGGAAAGGTACCAAGGAACATAAGCCAAGCAAAGAGTATGGGAAGGAACGTAAGCCAAGTAAATAGCACGGGGAGGAACATAAGCCAAGCAAATAGAATGGGAAGGAACGTAAGCCAAGCAAATAGCACGGGGAGGAACATAAGCCAAGCAAATAGCATGGGAAGGAACATAAGCCAAGCAAATAGCACGGGGAGGAACATAAGCCAAGCAAATAGCACGGGAAGGAACATAAGCCAAGCAAATAGCACAGGAAGGAACATAAGCCAAGCAAATAGCATGGGAAGGAACATAGCGTCATGGAATAGTATGGGAAGGAAAATAGTGCTATAGAATAGCACGGGAAGGAATATAGCGTCGTGGAATAGCATGGTAATTCCTATTGCGGTCGTAGAAATGGTACCTACTACTCTACTCAGGTATGACTTTCTTAGTTCTTGAGAAATACTCCTAGGTAATTAACCTTATGTCCTTTCAGGCCAGCGATGCAGAACAATGCCAGCATATGGAAATCCTCGAAACAATCGGACAATTTATGACAAACTGGTCAATGTGTACGCCTTATGCAATCTTTGACCAACCCCTTTTTCTTGCCTGTGCTTTGTCTTAGCATCTGGTAGCAGTTTAACTATTCAGTGACTAGTATATCTGGATAAGATGAAGGGAGGTTTTATATGCATTTGCGGAGACTAAATTTTGGACGAAATAAAATTGACAGTTTCTATCGTGAAGCTACCTAAAAAGCTTCAATATATTATCAAAGATTTATATCTACATTTATAAATAGTTCGAGTATTTGCAGGCTACTAACAAGCAAACTCCTACATTTTATATTTAAAGAATTCTTCTTTTTCTTATTTTTCCTCTTGTAAAGGAATCCTTAGTCTACTACAGTAAATAACGATGCTGGGACAAAGTGTAAGCAGTGGTGCCTCATCGCGGCGGGAAAGTGTAACATAATAGAATTGTCCGATCTTCTATTAAAAAAGTAATAATCACGTGATATGGCTGTATTTCCTTGTAGAAAAACAAACTATAAAAACTAAGTAAATGATGATGAATGAATACACAATGAGAAGACAATTCCATCATGGCTAAGACCGCTATGAAATTTACCTGTAGCTGCATTTCTGTTTTCATTGCCTAAACATATATTGTTTTGTAAAGTATGGATAAAACTTTTTGTTGTAAACTGAAAGTTTTTTGTAAGTAGAGAGTCAGGTATTACTCGGAGGCTTACACAATTTATACATGTTTTCATGGTTTTTCTCACTGAGGTTGTTTTTTCATGGTTTTTCTCACTGTGGATTTTTTTCATGGTTTTTTTCATTGTTTGATGTATGTCAACATAAGTTCAACAACATTGTTGAATGTACACATCTTGTTATTGGATGATTTTTTGATGGTTATGTGTGTTGGTCAATTTATTTGTTGTTTTCTTGGATGTCAACATAAGTCCAACAACAACTTGGATGTAGACATCTGGTTATTGGATGATTGTTTGATGGTTATGAGTGTTAGTCAATTTATTTGTTGTTTTCTTGGATGTCAACATAAGTCCAACAACAACTTGGATGTAGACATCTGGTTATTGGATGTTTCTTGGAAGGTTATTAGTGTTGGTCAATTTGTTTGTTGTTTTCTTGGATGTCAACAACAATTACTGGATTATCGAGTGTAACGGGACAGGGTCAATGACACCTCTTTCAAGGTCAAGTTTTTTGTTGTTTCTATGCTTATTGACTCTGACTCTAACGGGACAAGATCACGTGTCTCTTTCTAAGCCAATCAGGGAGTTACGCAAGGTTTCCCTTTACATCACAATTCGCCCTTGAGATTTTGTATATAACGGACATGCGTCGAGGTTAAATCATCATACAGTCTCAAGACATTATGGATAGAGTATCAAGTATTATTGACATTGAAACTTTAGCTACAATGATTAATAATGTGAGTTCTGTTTAGTAAATTTTCTTAGGTTATTTCCAAATAAAATCATTTTATATAGTCCCCCTCCAGTATATTCAAATTCAGGTAAATTCCCCCTCCCTCCCCCCAATACACTCTCCACCGAGAGTTCTGTTTAGTAAATTTTCTCAGGTTATTTCAAAATAAAAACAATTTACATAGTCCTCCATTCAGTATATTCAAATTCAGGGTATACCCCCCCCTCGCCCAAAAAAATCTCCACTATGCGATGTTTATAGTCATTAGAAAGCATAAAATACGCTCTTTTTCCACTAAGTAAACCCCTCACCCCTCCTCCCACCATTCATCACAATTTAATTCTTTCAATTGAAGTTATTACTCAAATAGTTTCATTTTCACACACGTTTAAAACCATTAAAATCTTCACACTTGCGCTTTAACCTAACCTGTGTGTGAATAACTCTCAAAAGGGGAGCTTCGTAAACAAATCTTTTCACACGCGCGTTGTCTAAATTAACAAAAACAAGGGTGGTAGCTAGACACGGAAAATGATTAAGACTACAGGTTTCGCATGACTCTAGACGGCCTGGAAGAGGGATGAATTATTTGCAAAATTGGAAGAAATGTTTGTAAGACATTGAAATTATGTAGATATTAGATTCAAAGAGCCCTTTAGAGTGTATATTATTCCCTTTTCTATACCCTTCTTTCGATAAAGTGTCTTTTATATTCTCAGGGGGGGGGAGGGCAAGGGGTTAAAACTATGCTTTTTAACTATGATAGTATTAGGCTAGAAAGCAGTCTTTAATTTAGGGGGAGGGTTGGTAAAATTAGAGCTATGTCTCTTGCACTCTAAACGAAATACATCTTTTATTAACAGAACGGAAAACGATTGCTTTTTCAGACAATTATAGTGAGTAGTGTTCTATATTCAAATGACTTTGATGGAAGCAAATAATGTTTTAATTAAATCGTCAAAGTTTTACCTTCCCGGAAAGGAAGGGATGGGGCAATTTAAATGCTCTTATTTTCGAATTCATGGATTTTATCTACTCTTTAGATGATTAATAGTTTAAGAGGCTTTCATAAAAATCTTTCTTTCACAAATTTTCTTTCTACAGTAAAAGGGGAGTCATTATTTTATAATAAATTTGTCTTTTTTTTAAGGATGATTCCGACAAATGCTCTCCTCCTCCTCCTGAAAAGAGGGCTAGGGTCCAAGATAAAACCCTTTTGAGGGCGTCAGTTGTACAATATGGCCGCTTGCCGAGGTCCTACAGCTCTACACTGCCTGCCCAAGTTTTATCTGCGCAGGTAACAATACAGCCAGGCCGAGAACTTAAAAGAGAGTGGATGGCTGCTTTCAATGCCGCAGTCCCACCTACGCAAGATCCTGCAATAGTCAGCTCGTCATCCCCTTATCATACTTTGTCGAGGGTCTTAGGAGTTGCCCCGCCTACACAAGATCATGAGGTTGCCGTCCAATACGCATTAGTAGTACCATCTGGCATTCAAGTGGAGACAGAATTTGGGAATGTAAACATTTTTACCTCTAGATCCTACTTGGTTATAGAACTATCTACCTATTCCTTCCAACTTTTTTAGGCATTTCTTTTCACCATTTTTAAACATTGTAAAAGTGTTTAAGAGATGTTATAAAATTTTTTTCGCTAAATATTTTTTCTCCCAACTCAATTCGAAGGACAGAGATTATACCATTTATCATTTACATATGTAGACTCTATTTTGCGTAGTAAAGGCCTCAATAAGAGATGCAAGACTTAAACGTCTCCATTTTATTGCATGCTCCAGAAAATTATGAAAATAACAGACTTGTATTAACGAATGTGATTCTAAGGTCAGAGGAGGTTGGTTTATACATATTGAAAATAAGCTATTTTCAGGAGGTGAATGAGTTAGGCTATCCATCTCAAATCAAGTAATGACACCGGTTTTTTTTCCAAAGCAGATAAGGAGTATTAATATGAAATTTTTGGGGGGAGCTGTTTGAACAAAATCAAAACCTACTATGTCGAGTTTTAGATTGTAAATATCTTATATTAAGGTGGAACTTTCAGAGTAGTTAAAGTAGCAAATTAATCAAATGCTACTAAGCGTGTTTTTAAGAACATATGTAAATAATAATCCAATTTTAAAAATAGGGTGATTTAGACACTTTGAAAATAAGCTATTTTCTTTTATAGATTGCATTGGTTCCATATTCCTTGTCGCCGTCCTTATCAGTTGGAGAAGAAGAAGACACATCTATGGAGTTTTGCGACAATCCACCAATCAACGAATGGTATGATAACTCCATTGAAATTCCATGTGATATTGATGATTTACTAACAAATTATTTTAATGTAGAACCTAGCACAGTTGAACAAGGCAAAATAGCTAGTTCAGATTTGGACTTGCCTTTGGTAAGTCCGAACACTACAAATTTTAGACGATTTTACAAGGGAATTAACGGGGAACCCTTCCCCCACTGATTACACGAACATAGTTGAAACAAATGAAATGGCTTCTCATAGCTATATTGTTGAACAAAGCGGGGGAGGGGGATATAATATACAAGAGGGTAACAATACACAATTTACGACACTTCCAGACTTCCAGTAGTCAAATTCAATATTACATACAGTAGTCATCAATACCTCAACTTCTGGGAATCCATTTAAGTCGCTTATGGGGGGGGGGATTTTGTATTTGACCCTATAGAAATTTTTCATGAATATGTAGATAAAATTTGTGCACTGTTAGGAAACCAGATTCAGTTGGTGTGGGGGGGTAGGGAGGCCATTAAGGTTTCAATTTTTTGAAAGGTTCTTTATTTAAAAGATGGCAAAGTTGAGGTTTATTATCATTATGTACAGATTGAGATGTTAGTAGTCTACCCACATTTAGAAAATTACGAAACAGTGATCATAGATTGGGTAGACCACATTATTACGCATCTCGAAGAGAATGACGAAAGTGGGAGTGGATCTTTCGTTCTTATTATTGAAAATTTAAGCGTAAATATTTGTAAATTTAAAAAAGATTTTATTTTAAGCGGGGGTGGGGCGGGGGAGAGGGCTATAGATTAAAATATAATCCAGATTTAGAGGGTTGTCAGGGAGTTCAGCGAATCTGTTTTGAAACAGGTCAAAAATGTTTCATGTATGCTTTCCTCATATCAGCTTACCGACCTTTGAAAGATGACGCTACAAAGAAAAATTTAGAATACTGGGCTGTACATGGGAAGGTGGGGTCCAATTTTCCCGCTGTAGATTTCACTTGTTTAGAGGGAAAATACCCAGTAACGCTCAGGTCCATTGATATTTTTAAAGGGCTAATGCCCATTTAAATATCGGCGTTACTATGGTTCAGTATGAAACTAAATTTCAAGAGGGTATTCGTTCTAATAAGAAGAGGGTGTTGTTCCCAGTAAGGGGCTTGTCAATTGAATGGGTGAAGCACTGGGTTTGGTTGTTGTATACATCACCTAGTGTACCCAATGCAATTGGCCATTTCAATCCTATTACAGACATCAGTAGTGTTCTGGGGGAGGGTAAAAAGGGGTGGGGGTGTTCGTTTCTACTGTCCAACATGTTTGTCCCAATTTTGTAGGGATTTAAAATTACAGAATCATATGAAGCATTGTAGACGGCATGGCTATCAGTCAGTGGAAACGGTTTCGGGTGACAGGGCCATTTTAAGATTAAAAATTTTTCAAAATACGCTCCTTCAAAGCAATAAAATATCTTTGCATTGTGAAGCAAAGCCCGTGGATATAAGCGATCCTCGATTTCCGAATCGAATCAAAGAACACATGGCCATAGCGGTTTTCTATGCCCACGCGCAAAGAGACAACTCTAACACTATGCAGTTGTTAGAAATTGTCGAACCGTTGGAAGAGAACGAGTACATGATCAAGGCATTGACCAAATTAATTGGCACTGCAAATGGAGCTATTTCTCGTTTGAGAAATACCCATTACCCAATGTTTCTGTCTGCAGAGGATCGTCTCGCGATTAAAAATAAAAAAATATGCTGTTTTTGTATGGGGGAGTTTGAAGCGGGGACCAAGGGGAAAGGAACTAGGGGGAAAAGCGGGGCAAGGGGAAAGTCAGAGATCATGATCATTTGTGGCAGGAAATATCATCAGAGGGTAGTAATTTTAGAGGGGTAGCACATCAATCATGCAATGTGAATGTAAGCCATCAGTTTTTTATACCGGTTTTCATTCACAACGCAAATTATGATTTAAAATTAATTTTACCGACCTTGGCACGTATGCACAGGGAGGGAGGGGGAGTATATAATCCATGGGTAAACAATTCATTTACCTATAAAATTATCCTCAAATCAGCTGAGAAGTTGATGCTTCTCGAGTTGAAATGGCAGGTAGTGAATAACGGGCATACCTGTTGCAATAAAATCAGGTTTTTAGATTCATTTAGTTTTTTCCCCAAGGCATTGATTCAATTGATTCAAGTGCAGAAAAGCGACAATTTTGATAGTTTTCCTTTGCTTAAACAGCACTTTCCAGACAGTGAAATTTATGACCTATTGACCGGTAAAGGTGTATACGCATACGACTATTACTGTTCTGATGCTCGATTAAGCGAGGAGAAATTATCTCCAATTAAAGCTTTCTATAATTCACTCACCAACAGTGAATGCACTGCCGAGGACTACAAATTTGCCAAGAGGGTCTGGCCAAAGGGTAATTTTAAAAATGGGTGGGATTATTGTAGACTGTACTTGGCCAGTTGTTATTTATAGTTTTACTAGTAATTACGATTTATTGAACTATAAGTTTTGACGTCTCAAAGCTTTGTTTCCATGGCACAATCAGATCTGATTTAAGAGATACGAATTCTTATAGGCTAGCAGGGGTTAGAAACATTCTTCTAAGCCGTGGCGATAGAAATTTCTCCGATAGCGCCGCTTATAGCGCTGGAGATTGTGTCAACTAGGCTAGTGCCGCTTTCAATTAATGAAAGAAAATTGAATATGTAGACATATAAATGTGGCCTCTTATTTCTTTAGCTATCTGGAGATAAGATTCCTTTAGGAGCATTTACCTTGTAGACTTACTAGCTAATTACCTACCATTAGACTAGACGCAGACATATAAATAAAATAAACACAGATAAAAAAGACAATAGATTTATTGAACTTACATGCTTAGTCGTACAGCAACGGGTCACTTCAATGACAATAACGGGGACCAAAATATAATAATTTCGTACTAATCGTTTCAGATCTGACTTAAGATTAAAATTAAAAAACACATTTACCCCGCTCTCAAACGCATTTCTTTCGTCCTGCGCTGTAAGGACTGCCCGCCACTGGTCCAAGAGGGCCAAGGATGTAAATCTTTCGTCCAATAGTCTCTTTTAAATGTTTTTGATGATTCAAGCATTCACACGGTTTTTTGCCATTTAAACTTTCTTAGAAATGTTGTGCACAGCATTTTTTTGCTACTAATTATCTTAGCGAAATTCGAACGACTAGCGTCGTTGTTTGACTGAAGATAGAACGCAGTTTCTCTTTTTGATGATTAACAATTTAGACTCTTGGAAGCGGTATTTTAACTCAATTAGGGGACGTTTAATTTCTGCCCGAATCATCTTTAGAAGGAAAGAATCTTGTATTTTAAATATATCGCCTTTTACTCCTGGTACACAGTGACGTTTTAACTCTGTTAGATATTGTCTGTAAAAACACAGACCAAATCTATTCAGAGTTTGGACTAGATATAGGTTATTATTTTTCCACACCTTATTTGGTGATGGACTTGATTTTAAAAATTAGTTGAGAAGAAATAGGGTTGATCACTTATGTTATACCCCTCGTTATACCCCTCGGCAATGTCTCACTACTCTTTGCCGTGTGGAAACTATAAATGGCTTGAGAATCCTTGTGAGATCCCCGAAATTCAAACCGTCGAGGACAATGGGCCACAAGGATGGTTCTTTGAAATTGACGGGCACATTCCATTGGCGCTTCTTCATTCCGTCAAAGATTTTGTTTTCCCCTGTATCAATCGACCAGTGAAAAAGGACTCGCTGAGCCCATACAATCGATCATTGGTTGATGATACGGGGATGCACTGGACCCCCTCCAAGCAGAAACTGATCGCAGATTTAGACCTTAAACAGAATACCGTTGTTCATCATGTGCTCTTGCGCTGGATGGTGAACAATGGTTTCAAGATCACAAAAATACATAGGGTCCTACAGTTCAGTCAAAAACCTTATTTGAAGACGTTTATCGATACCTTTGTCGATAAACGCTCTCGGGCAAAAAGTAAAGTAGAAAAGGAAATGTACAAGCTCATTTTAAATTCAGCGTTTGGCAAAATGTGTGAAAGCATAGGGAACAGATCTCGTTGTGACGTCGTGACTGACCCCCAAGAATTTGCACGAATTATTGCAAAACCCAATTTTCATCGTTCACGAGCATAGAGACGAGCAAGGTTCTTATACACAGGAAAAAGAGAAATATGGTGCTGAACAAAAATATAGCGGGAGGTATTGGGTCTAGTGCCTTCATACTAGTTCAGTACTTTAAATTTCCAAAAAGCTCAAGTTGTCGTTTTTTTACAATGTGTGCAAGGTACAATGGCCAAGGGAGAGGGAGGTTCACGTTTATTATGGGTATACAGATTCTCTGCTGTTAAAAGTAAAACCGGAGATTTATTAAATGATTTAGACAATGGGGAACACATCAGCTCGTGGATGGATTTCACTAACTGGAATGCATCCCTCTACCCCGAGTTGGTGAAACGTCAGGCCCCCAATCAGCTACTCATGTTAAAATCAGAGACGGGAAGCGATTTAATAACCAATGGGGTGTTCCCGGGTCCTAAAGTTTATTGCGCAGAAACCCACAACTAAGATGTAAAACAGGCGTGTAAAGGTGTGCCTACACATTTTGTAAAAAAACAATTTCAACATAAGTGTCTACAGAAACTGTGTAGAGAGTAGTCTAGTGCCGAGAGCACAAGTTCTTGCAATTCGCTCTCTGCAGTATAAAAACTATACTGTTAGAGTTTAAAAGAATGCCATGTCATGTATATCTGACAAGGTCTTTATGCTCGAGAATGGTGTAAATGTACTCTCCCACGGTCACTATTGAATTGCAGACCGGGTTGAATGTGTAGACTATCGCAACCAACTCGGTCTGGATAAATTAAATTGAATTAACCCAACCTAACCTCACCTGATAAATTAACCTAACCCAACCTAACCTAGCCTGATAAATTAACTTAAATGCTCTAACCTAACCTAACCTGCTACAGCTGTGACGGCGACTATTGTATACAGTTTTTCCACAGCGACCCCGGTGGGTGGGGGGCCCCACCCGTACCCAGCCTTCGGACCACGGCTCCCGGGGGTTGGGGGGGGGTCCCGCCCGCGGCTGGCCTTCGGCCCGCGATCCCCGGAGGGGTGGAGGGTATTCCTTTAAATTCATAGTGTTCAACTGTGCTTTTGTTGCTCGTGTTCGTGTTGTAAGTTGTTTTTTTAAGTAAAAAATGTTGTTGTAAAAATAGTGCTGTTGTACAAAAATGTGTTTACAAATATTGTTGTTCTTGATTTACAAAAAAGTGTTTTGTTAATAAGTGATAAAATGTTGTTGTACAAATAGTGTTGTTCTTGTTACACAAAAAAAAGTGTTTTTGATAATAAATATTGTTGTTGTTGTTCTTGTTAATAAATATTGTTGTTGTTCTTGTTGAACAAATGTTGTAGTTCAATAAGTGAAAAAAAAATGTTTTACAAATAGAGTTGTTGTTCTTGTTGTAAAAAAAAAGTGTTTTTGTTAATAAAATGTTGTTCTTGTTGAACAGAAAAGTGTTTTTATGTTAATAAATGAATGAAATATTGTTTTTGTTGTTCTTGTTAACGTATATAGATATATAGGAAAATTATTATTACTTATTCATTGGACATGTATGGTTTACAGTTAGTTATAGTCTGACTGTTGTCAACAGCAGCAGCAGTATGTATCAATTTAAAACACCATTCAGGTCGTTTCAGTGTGGCCCATCAATGTCTGGGAAAACGAAACTTTTAGCTAAAATAATTAAAAATTATAATAAAGTATTTATGGAAAAACCAAAGAAAATTTATTATTACTATAATATTTGGAAGGAACCCTACGATCAAATAAAAGCTATTGCCACATCCATGCCAATACAATTTATACGGGGACTTGATGTTTTCATTAGTATTGAACCAAACTCGTGGCTGATTATTGATGATTTGGCTGAATAAATTGAACATTTCTCACAGGAAATGCTGCAGCTTTTTACCGTTCACTCTCATCATGAACACATTTCCTTAACCCTAGTTCTACACAATCTGTTTCATCAGAGCAAATGTGTGAGAACCCATACTTTGAATTGCACAATCTATATTATCTACCGAGTTGTTCGTGATTCTAGCTCGCTAATAACTATCAATAAGCAAATATATCTAGGTGCTCCCAAATTTCTGCTGTCAGCGTACAGTCAGGTGACAAATAAGCCCTACGGATACATTCTGCTGGATCTTAATCAGAGCAAACCCGAGGATCTACGTATATTAACAGATATTTTCGACAAAGAAATTACTGTATATCTTCCGGTGAACAGTATAAAAAGCTATTAGTTGCCATCATGACACTGAAGAAACTACACGAACAACGGCATTTATTTTCCGTTTTAAGCACTTCAAAACCCCCACTCAGGAAGGCTATACTAAAACATGGTGTTGACAATGATTTCATTAATCTAATATCTGAACTTTGTTTAAATTTAAATGAGGGCAATGTACACTTACCAGAAGGTGTTAGACAACAGAAAAGACAACATCGCTCCACTGTACGTGCCGTGGCTTGCAAAAACAAGGGAAATTTTTTTTAAAGAAATCGTCTCTTTCAAGCGGGCGGTAGCTTTTTTACACTTTTACTGCCAATAATTGCTAGACTTGTAAACAGTTTTCTATAGATGTCTAAGCCTTATAAATTGACGCCATTTGAACTTGTCCTCTCCCCCGTGGAACATTTTGAAGACAATCTAAGCGAATTCATTAATGATGAGAATATTGCTGATTTTAAAAATCTAGTTTTACTTCAAGATGCATTGTGACGTGTGGAAAAACATAGACCTTATCGTGAGAGACCCACCGTCACCGTCACAGATCCCCCTAAACGGGAAACATCTTCTCAAGATTCAGCTTAATCAAATGAGAAGGAATTGAATTCCATAGTGACAACAATTGGAAACCTATTGCCAGTGACCTATCGAGAATAGAGTAAAAGAGTATTATCATATATCATGTTGGAAAGTGGTGGTGAACAAGTTCCAGTCGATAGCATAGGAAAACGAATTATAATTCAGGGGAAACGTTATAATATAGTTGATTTAATTTGTGATATCGCGACTAATCGTAAAGGACTTTTATCATTTGACAATAATCTATACACCTTTCTAAATGCATCAAACTTCCCCAAAAGTCTTATTGGCAATAAGCAAATTCTAAAGAAATTAAGAGAATATAGTCCTCCAACAACGCCAACACCATTTAAAAAAGAAGAAGATTCAATATTGAGTATTTTGAAGAAGATTCAAAATACTAGCAGCAGCAGCAATGATTTTATAACACCAACGATGACAGCTAGACAAAAGTGAGGACGGATTGATTCACCCTCCAGTGTGCAGAAGGGGAGTGGACATTACACTACGTGTTTGCATTCAAAACGGTTGAAGTTCTGAAGCATGTTTATGAAAACATTGGTGAAGCGGGAAGTGTATGTTCCCCCACAACGCTTTCTAAAGTTGTGTCTAACATAGATGGCAACACATTAAAAAAAAAGCAAAAGAGTGTCTAGAAAATAAACCAAGTTACACACTGCATCGGAATCGCAGGCTTCGTGGTAACCAACATCGACAAACTAAGGCCTTTTTCCCTCTGCATATAATGCAAAGTGATCTTTTAACTTTAGACGCGATTCAACGGCGTCACAATACACCCTACAAATATATTCTAGTGACAATCAGTGTCTTTAGTCGCTATGCCTATGCCATTCCATTGCAATCAAAGAGAGGTGTTGAAGTTGCTCCTTCTTTAGAAAGTATTCTTGAACAGGATTGCTATAGAAAAATTCAATCTGATCGCGGTAGCGAATTTGTTAATCATCATGTGCAAAAGGTTCTATTGAAATATAATACAACGCTCTATCATAGTCATGGCCTGATAAAGGCTGCATTGGCTGAACGATTGATAAGAACGATTCGTCTATTTATTTCAAGATGTTGTACACTGAACAATTCTGCTGCTTTTATTCATGATATAGATAAAATCATGGAAATATACATCCAATGACCACATCAAACTCTGTCCAACTCAAGCCCTCGGGACGTTCATTGCAGTGCAAATGCATTTGATGCTTTTCTAAAGCAATATTCAAGTGAAAAAAAAAATGTGAAGAAAAAGAAGAAATTTAATGTTGGTGATACTGTTCAAATTAATAGAACCACCAATATTTTTGAAAAGGGGAATTATTTATGGAGCACTGAACTTTTTAAACTGTCCAAAATCCTAGACACTGCTAACATAACACATCGATTGCGAGACACCAAAGCTGATAAGATTCTCGGCGGTTTTTATGAATACAAACTGCAAAAAGTTAGAAACAGTAGCGAAATTTACCAAACTGAAAAGATATTAAAGAGTCGTACTCGCAGGGGCAAGAGACAGTTGCTTGTTCGCTGGCTAGAATACAACTCTCATTTTGATTCTTGGGTCAGTGTTGAAGATATTAACAATGCCCTATAATTTTTAAGTAACTTTTATGTCCAATCTTTCTGATCCTCTCTACAATGACTTGAATAAAACAAGTGATTTTTCGACGAAACTCTCCCCCACCATCAAATTCGACGATGGTCAGTATTAATTGGCTCTTGTTGTCTGTATTCTCAAAAATACATATGATATCCTGAGAAAGGATCGCAAATATGAGATAAAAATTAGACCCTATGATTGGCCGCCACCCTCAGGTGATCAAGAATAAATTCAAAAGATCAATTGGATGAATTATCCATATATTGAATTACCCTATGAAGAACTCACCTGTATGAATTATTTATGTCGTTCTATCAATAAAAGAAATACCACTCGTAAAAAGGAGCTTTTCATTTTATCTATTCAAAGGAGGAAGTTAAGATCTACATTAGTTTACCCATTACTGATGAACAGGTTATTCTCAATGATAATCTAAAAGATGTTCTTGGCTTTAAGCTCAATATAATCAATGGTAAAAGTGCTGAAAACACTAATTTTATTTTTGCTGACTACCCGCCTGCCTTCTCCACAGACACTTGTATATTTCTCTACGCTTCATTTGTGGAAACATCCCGGGTTGGCAATTCAAATGTTCCCCTCCTACGAGTTCTTGAACAAAAACCAATCAAGAACATTTTCACCATTACAATATAAAGCATCTTCAGTATATCCCCGTAAACACTTCCTATTTGGAACTCTGTCAGTTAACACTAAGAACTGAAATAGGTGATCCCCTGGCAATATCAAAAGGTTTGGTTGTGATTACATGCCATTTTTGACCTATCGTTCAAAAAAAAGATGTCTAATAGAAAAGTGGCATTCATTTGTCCCGATAGTGACTGATATGTTAACACTCTTGGCCCAAGACAACATGGTAATGGAACAGACTATTACAAAGGTCGCTCGTCAATGTCTGGCTATGGTCTTGGCAGTTGCTTTGCTAAGCTGTTTCGCTCTACACTACCTCTGGCTAGAAAATATATTGTACCAGCTGCGACAGTTTTTGTATCCTCTACACTATACTATTGGGGCTCTGGCAAGGATCTTAAAGAAAAGTGCTTTGGAAAATCTTAGGTCCAGTGCGCGAACCCTTGGCGAGAGATTAAAAGAAAATGGAAAAGGTTTAAAAAGGTCGAGAAAGAGTGCATCACTCATAAGTCTCTACTCAGGTCAGAAACGAAAGACATCACCCATGTCAAAGAAAAGAAGGAAAAGGACGACACGCACTGTAAACAAAAGAAGAAGCCCCAGGAAGAGAATTGTTTGATCGAAACTAGATTTCTTTTCCTAAGATGTCATACCTACCGCATAAGGATTCTCAACCTTCAATCACCTCCTCATTGAATCTATTCAATGCAGAAAATGTTGATCTGAGCGTAAAACACGGCTAATATTAACAATTTTATCCACAACAACCCTTCTGTAATAATATCCACTTTCAAATTTATTCTAATCAAGACTATTTATGGAAATGGCATCAACATTTATAGATTTACAAATGAAAGTTCGGAAATCTGACAATACATTGCAAATTCTTGCCGAAGGAATATCCTATGAAAATTGTATATTACATAATCTATTTCGTCAAATCAGTGTCTATATAAATGGCACACTGGTGAGCACAAGCAACAATCCCTCAAATTATACAAGCTATATGCAATTCATGCTGATGACACCCAAGTCATACAAGGAATTGAGAGGCACCTCCAACGGATATGAATATATTACTAATACTGATAGTACAGATGGACTTAAAAATGCTACAACTAGTGAATTACATCTAGTTGGAAAAATATATTATGAAATATTTAATATATCCAAATGGCTACCACCACATATTAAAGTGGATATAAAACTGATGCTTGCTCCATCCAATTTCATTTTACGAAAGAAATTTCCTGCCAAACCTCATGTAACTCTCTCCCTCACTTCGGCAGTACTACATGTACGCAAACAGTAGGTTATGAGTTCTGTTGCTTTGGCAGTGGAAAAACTGAGAGCCAGTGGAAATAATATTAAACTACTTGTTCCTCATACAATCACCAATCAATGTCATGTTACCACAGGCTCAAGTACCTTCACCGACTCATCCTTTATCAATGGCGAAATTCCGTTAAAACTGGCCTTGGCACTTGTAAAAAGCGCTAGTGAAATAGGATCGTGGACTGGATGCCCACATAAATTTGAAATGTTTGGGCTTTCATCTCTTGTCTGCAAAGTAAATGGAATCCCACTCTACAATCTATCATTTGACAAATCCTATAGGATATTGTACGAGTTGACCATCCAAACCCTAGATCATGATTCACAACTATTTAAAAGCGGAATAACCGAAGAAATGTTTGCTAAGACACATGGTATCATTGTATTTGATTTTTCTGGCACCCAGGATATAAGTATAGTACGAACGGAGAGTGTGCGTTTAGAATGTACATTTGCCAACCAGTTAGTTGAGACTGTTGCACAAATCTCGCTAAATCAATATGAAACCTATTGGGAAATCAATCCCGAAGGCAGTGTTCTATTAGACTTGGCACCATGAACACCAGTCAAATAATCAATGTATTTAATATGGACCCCTACATGTCCAAATACAAATCCTATTGTCTGTCCTCGGACTTTCTTGGAAAAATTCAATGTGACAAAAATACCCTAATTATTGTTAATAGCATCGACTGTGTATTGTTAATCGACTGTGCAGATGGGCCATTGGTATTGCATCTTTCAAACAATGAAGAATATAGAATTTTTTGATCCTCTTGGCCTACCCTATACATTCTATACTCGAAACATCAGCAGCTGGATTGAGAACAGTGAGAAAACTATTATTCAAAATCAGAAAAGAGTAAAGGTTCTGATGGCTAAAAGCTGTGGTTTCCCCGCACTACCATATTTCGTGTTCAGACGCCATGGCTATACATACAACTAGTTTCTCAACATTTATGTAAACAATCCACGTCTAAACGACTTTATGGTGGAAAATATCCTCTCAGACCTGTATAATATTGATTTTAGTGCCCAACGAGTAAATTACTTAAAAAATATATGTTAATTTGTGTATTAATAAATGAAACAATGTCTTTATTCTTCCCTTTAGATTTCTTCTTCGGTGTATAGGCAAATGTCGTGAACCACTAATACTGGTAAATCATTTGGATTCACTGTATATTGATCTTGATTGGCTGCAAAGTCAGGGTCACATTTTCTACAGTATAATGTAAGTTCACTCTTATCATATCTCTTTGTATAGTCAATGATACTATTTACATTCATATTGTGAAATTCACGTGTTTCAATCTGTCTATTTGAAGCAATATCACATACAGTGTTTTCAAATGGTGAATCACATTCGGTAACTGCCAAATAAAAATCACTAGGTTTATAGTCATAATAGGCAGTGTCATCACAACGATGACGTAGGAACCAAATTGTCTTGTTACCCCAACAGTTGAATCGTAGACCAGATTCTTCCTCCCAAAATAATTTAAATCCACGACGATACGAATCTCGTAGAAATAAACTAAAATCACGTTTGGGGTTCTTACCAATCATGCCGGGGTAAGTATTCTCCCACTGATAACATTTGTCATAATGGCAATTGGAGCATAGATGTCCTCTAGGGCGAGAGTCACAAATCTCTTCAAGACGTGAATTACAGCCTTTAATTTGTACTGCATATCCTCTATGTAATTTACATGGATTGTATAATTTGCACTTTTCATTATAGTCATCAATAATTGTAGAATTTTCACATGATGACCAACTGCCAAGAGTGTATGTGCATAGTGAACATGTATAGAACATTTTTGGTTTTCGATGTCAACTCTCTCACAGCTAAAACGAAACTGATCCTCGTTCGATAAATTCAAAAGGAGGAATGGGAGAGTAGTAACTCTGTGACGTTACCTCTTTCTAAGGGGGAGCCATCTACATTGAATCTATGATAATGTTTTCAAAAGTATATCCACGATATTATTCTGATTTGTTCCAATTAATATATCAATAAATTGAGTATAAGCATTTTATTCGAACTCTCGCATTTTAAGGAAAAAAATGATCTAAAATTAACTGTGAAAGGTTATTAGGATTTAATAGTTACAAGGTAAACCACAAGAAAACTGTACTGAAATAGACCAACTATTATATTTCAACAAATGAAATGCAAAATAAACTTTGAAAATCAAAGAATGCAACAGTGACAAGGTAAACCATGACAAAACACTACTGAAATATTCCAACTCTTGCATTTCAACGAAAAAGATCCAAAATGAACTTTGAAATGTCAAGAGAATGTAACAGTGACATGGTAATTCAAGCAATTGTTGTTGACATCCAAGAAAACAACAAACAAATTGACCGACACTCATAACCATCCAAGAAACATCCAATAACCAGATGTCTACATCGAGGTTGTTGTTGGACAACATCCAAGAAAACAACAAATAAATAAACTAACACTCATAACCAACAAACAATCATCCAATAACCAGATGTCTACATCCAAGTTGTTGTTGGACTTATGTTGACATCCAAGAAAACAACAAATAAATTGACCAGCACACATAACCATCAAACAATCATCCAATAACCAGGTGTCTACATTCTGCAATGTTGTTAAACTTATGTTGACATCCATCAAACAATGAGAAAAGCCATGAAAAAACATCCACAGTGAGAAAAATCATGAAAAAACATCCTCAGTGAGAAAAACCATGAAAATATGTATAAATTATGTAAGCCTCGTTGTAATACCTGATTCCCTACTTTTGTATCTGTCGAGATTGTCTGCAGTATTCTCAACAGGTGTCTTATCTCCCCTAGATCGATGATGATTAGAAATTATATATAAAAAAAAAAAGTTTTCAACTGAAAGTAAGGAGAAACATTAAAACTTATACCGAACAGAAATTATTTCGTGTAAATAAAAAAGATCATGCCAGATTTGTTTCTACATTACATTTTAATAAAAAAAAAACAAGCAAAGATCATGGTTGCAGCGACAGCTTCAACCTAGGACGGAACCAATGCAATAATCATGGTCCAAAGCCCTTAAATGGAAGTTTATAAAACCCCTCACATATAATTCCCCTCCAGACCCTCTTAGTAAGTTTCAAAAATCACCTACGTATCTGAAAACTAACAAACTATTGCGAAAAAAATTAACTAAAACTAAAACTTTTCAACTGAAAATCTACCAAAAATTAAGCTTGAATGATCAACAGTTTAGAATTGAACCTTCAAACTTCACTCTACGATGGAGGCTATGTGTTAGTTCTAATGGAGGTAATTGAGGGGAAGGGACATCCTTGTCTCCTTAGTTTTTTGCTCCTGCCTAGGTTTTTACAAACTCTATTTTTTGGTCATTTCATTGGAAAAGGCACTTTTTTCATTTACAAAAATGGGGGAAACAAAACAAATGGGGGAAACAAACAAAATGGAGGGAACAATTTTGGGAGTATGCTATCAAGTCAAGTTTAAAAAAAAGCGATTAGGTATAAATATAAGCTTTTAAATGAGCCCTTAAACATCTCTCTTTTGTTACGATGGCCTTCTAGTTTCTGCTAGTCAGTAGGTGATTTATAAATCCCTGTCTTCATTATGGCTTTTTCAGGCAAAGTCGCCCGAGTAAAGACAGATTTTTGCTAACCAAAAACAAACATTCCTGAAAAACATGGATTGTTTGCAAAGCATGGGTAATGAACTTTATGTTATGGACTGAAAGTTTTTCGTAGCTGTCAAGGTTGTTTGCAGTATTTTCTAGGTGTCTTATCTCTCCTAGATCGGTGATCTTTAGAAATTATATTAAAAATAAGTTTTCAACTGAAACTAAAGAGTGACATTAAAACTTAAAACGAACATACATTAATCCGTATAAATAAACAAGAGCATGGCACCGTTTTCTCTACATTAAATTTTAATCAAAAACGAACAAAGATTAATTTTTTTTTAAACCCAGTTTTTCCGAGGGAAGTAAAGAGCGAAGATGAAACTTATAACGAACAGAAATTATTACTTCACAGCCTATCTAACATATAAGTAGGGAGCTATCAATATCTCCGGGACGAACACCTAGCTACCATCTACAATTTAGTCTAACGCTGACAGGTTATAATTTATTCAAGGATTATTGATCGAGTCTAATGGGGTCAAGGTCGATTTATTTGTTGTTGTTCGTCTAGGTGTAATGACTCCGGGGTAAAGTTTGCGATAATTGTAGTTCTATCTACAATTTAGTCTAGCGCCAAACCTAAATAATTAATTCAAGGATTATCGATCGAGTCTAATGGGGTCAAGGTCGATTTATTTGCTGTTGCTCGTCTAGGTGTAATGACTCCGGGGCGAAGTTTTTACATGCGCATTAACGGGAGAAGAGATGTATTGATCGACTCGAAGGGGAACTGGATTTCTGAGGAATTGATTTACATAATCGGTGGGGAATGTATTGATCGAGTCTAACGGGAACAAGGTCACGTGTCTCTTTCTAAGCCAATCAAGGAGTCGGAAATATTATCGGGACAGGGACTTCTGTGAATATAAGGAAAGGATTTTTGCTATAGTTTTTATTAGTATGTGAATAGAATTCAAGGGAGTGACCTTACAACACTGTTCAATTGAACTTGTGTACTATAACGACCACAGAGTTTCACCCCAAATCATCTTCTAAATCATCTTCTAAAATCATCCTCTAAAATGTCTCAAACTGTTTCACCCAAATCATCTTCTAAAATGTCTCAAACTGTTTCGCCTAAATCATCTTCTAAAATGTCTCAAACCGTTTCGCCTAAATCATCTTCTAAAATGTCTCATACGGTTTCACCAAAATAATCTCTATACGTAGTTTCTAAGTATTCCTTTTGTTTTGGTATCCCTGTGCTGTCACATTTGAAATTCTCCGGAAAAAATTCCTGCGTTAATCTCTTCATCTCATATTAAGAAAGAAAAACGAGCAAAAATGGGTTTTTTATAGGCCAAATGACTATACTTAAAAAAAAAAGCTAATATTTCGAGAGGACAAACGCCTCTCTTCTTCAGTGTAAAAGGAAACGATGTAATAATAAAAGACAAAAATTAAAAGAATTAAAACCAACTACCCAATAACCGTACACGCGATTTATTCAATAATATCCATGGTTTACACAAAATCCAAAAAAAATATGAACTGTCATCGACGGATACTAGTGAACAACTGACAAATGAAAGGAATCAATTCATTCACTCGAAAAAACAAAACAAACCAGCAATTAAATAAGTTGGAAAACTATGTCATTTGATTTCGGATTTTAATTAAGGCATTTCTTGCAGACACCCTTTGAGACCTAAGGGGTTGTTCATATGTTTGATTAGATAACTGGGAAAGTGGTTCAAGGTTTATTTCAGGGATTACTAACGTATCAGCTTCTCTTTTGAGAAAACCGAAATATGACTCGTTTATTCTTAAATCAACGGAATCTCTGTTTAAAGCTAGACCTAAATGTTGGTATTTATGAATTTCAACAGCTTCTTTGTAGTGCTGGACAATACCTTTATCATGCGAAATAAGACTAGCTTGACTAAACAAAATAGTATGGTCTGGTTTTTCAAAAATGTGCTCTGCAAGGGCAGAGTCAAATTTTTCTGGTTTTTTCCGCTTTTTAAGTGTATTATTAATTGAACTAGAATGCTGGGTTAATCTATCTGTTAGTCGCTGATTAGTTCTTCCGATATACCAAAGACCACACGAACAAGGAATTCTGTAGACACCGGAGTTTTCCCCTATTGGGATAGGGTCTTTACCTTTATAAATTTGGGATTTGATAGTTTTTCTGGGTCTATAATAAGTGTAAATGTTATTTTTCCTTAGATTTTTTGAAATGTGGTCTGAAATCTCTTTAACGTATGGGAGACCAAGATAAACTGAATTTTACCTTTGATTTGTGTTTTATGTGGAACTATCTGATAATCTTTTAATGCGTTTTGTAATTACAGAATTTATTAAACTAATTTGATAAACATTCCCAAATAAAATATCTCTAAGGTGGTTGAGTTCTAAATCCAAGAAACGTGTTGAACAGACTTTCAATGCTCTATCAACTAGAGAAGTGACAACTCCTCTTTTCACAGCAGGAGAATGATTGGAGGACTAACTTAAGTAACGGTCATTATGTGTGGGTTTTCTATATACACTACACTCGAATCATGAATCATTTCGGTGCACCAGAACATCTAAGAAAGGAAGACGCCTCTCTATCTCTGATTCCTGAGTAAATTTTAGTTTTGGATCCAAGGAATTGAGCAAGTGAAGAAAAGAACCCAGAGACTCGTTACCATGCTCCCATAAATAAAAAATGTCATCTTTAAAACGAACCCAAAATTCAGGTTTACAAGAACTTTGCAAAATAGCCCTTTCTTCAAGGTCTTCCATGAAAATATCAGCCTGTATTGGAGAAAGGGGGCACCCATGGAGAGCCCATATTTCTGTCTATAAAAAATGCCTCTGTAATGGAAATAAAAGGAAGTTTTGTTACAAAGGGCTGTAAGCGAAAGAAGTGTCTGATTCGAAAGAGTAGATTTTTCTGTTATAGATGGGTTAGAATTAAGTTTTTGCTCCAAAAACAGTTCGGCCTTTTGAGGATCACAATTGGTATACATTGAATCTGCATCAAAACTGCCAATTCTTGTATTTGGTTTAACCGAAACTTGCTTTACCTTGGAAACAAAATCAGCGGAATTTTTAATATAGGATATTTGAGCCTGAATTAGTGGGCGAAATATCACTGATAAGAATTTCCCTATTTTAGCTGTAGGAGAATTAAAAGAAGAAACAATGGGTCGAAGTGGATTCCCGGGCTTATGAACTTTAGGAAGATCATAAAAGCCAGGGGACGTACAACCGCGTGGGTAAAACCTTTTGTACAACTGATCTGTAATTTCACCTTTTTCTTTTAGATGAGAAAGCTCTTTACGGACTTCCTGTACAAATTTTTCTGTAGGATCGGTAGCTAATTGTTCATATGTGTTAGAATCATTTAAAATTTCTCTGATTTTTTTGTCGTAATCATCTGAATCTAATACAACAACAGTATTGCCTTTATCAGCTTTCGTAATAATCCTGGAATGATCTTTTCTTAATGCGTGTAAGACCAAGTGTTAATTTTTACTAAAATTTTCTTCATCTCATATGTGTTCCTAGCTACACTATTAAGGTTTCTATAGAATACTAATTTATTTCTGTCACTAAAGATCAGAGAAGCCATATTTAAAAATAGAATATTAATTTATCTCTGTCACTAAAGACCATTTATCGCTAAGCCTAAAGAAAATGAAGTCTTATTAAAGTAGAATTTCTATCTCTTTAGAGTCCCACATAATTCCTAAGAATCAAGTGATGTCATTTCTAAGTCCCTGGATCAATAACATTGTCATGCTCGTATTCAGTGAACATATTGCGTCATTCTCGTTCCCCTCTTGTCCTAGTCGATTATGTAATCAATTTGTCAGAAATTTACTTCCCCTCTTGTCCTAGTCGATTATGTAATCAATTTCTCAGAAATCCACTTCCCCCTCTTGTCCTAGATCAATACATCTCTTCCCGTTAATGCGCATGTACAAACGTCCCCCCAGAGTCATTACACCTAGAAACAACAACAAATAAATTAACCTTGAAAAAGGGGGCATTGACCCCATTAGACTCGATCGATAATCCTTGAATAAATTATGTTAGCTTGGCGTTAGACTAAATTGTAGATGGAAGCACGCGTTCCCCGTGGGAGATATTATGGCTTCCCTACAGTTTGACCCATTTTAGATGATGATTTAGGCGAAACAGTTTGAGACATTTTAGAAGATGATTTTAGAAGATGATTTAGAAGACGATTTGGGGTGAAACTCTGTGGTCGTTATAATACACAAATTCCATTTGAACAGTATTGTGAGGTCCCCTACCCCAACCCCAAAGGCCCCCGGCCCCCCAAAGGCCCCTACCCCAACCCCAAAGACCCCCGGCCCCACCAAGGCCCCCGGGCCCCCAAATGCCCCCAAAGGGCCCTCCGCCCCCCCCCCCACAACCTATTTTTTTAATACTTTTTTTGCGCACTTGAGACAAAAAAGGGCCCCCACATTTCAAAAGGCTTTATTATATCTTCTCAGAACAAGTTCTTTTCTTAATGTCCCTCTTAAATCCCATTTACAAGTTGAAGTACCCATCCTTTTCACCCACAACTTTACTTTACAGCTTTTTGCATACTCCAACACCAAGCAATACTTTTCAAAGGCATTTCAGAACAAGTTATTTTCTTAATGTACCTCCAAAACCCATTTTACAAGTTGAAGTACCCATCCTTCTCAATCACAACTTTACTTTACAGATTTTTGAATGCCCCAACACCAAGCAATACTTTTCAAAAGGCATTTCAGAACAAGTTCTTTTATTAATGTCCCTCCCAAACCCATTTTACAAGTTGAAGTATCCCATCCTTTTCACCCACAACTTTACTTTACAGCTTTTTGAAGGCTCCAGCGCCAAGCAATACTTTTCAAAAGACATTTTAGAACAAGTTCTCTTCTTAATGTCCCTCCTAAACCTATTTTACAAGTTGAAGTACCCATTCTTTTCACCCACAAATTTATATTAAAGCTTTTTGAATGCCCCAACACCAAGCAATACTTTTCAAAAGGCATTTCAGAACAAGTTCTTTTCTTAATTTCCCTCCTAAACCCATTTTACAAGTTGAAGTACCCGTCCTTTTCACCCAAAACTTCACTTTACAGCTTTTTGAATTTCCCAACACCAAGCAATACTTTTCAAAAGGCATTTCAGAACAAGTCCTTTTCTTAATGTCCCTCCCAAACCCATTTTACAAGTTGAAATATCCCCTCCTTTTCACCCACAACTTTACTTTACATTTTTTTTATGCCCCAACACCAAGCAATACTTTTCAAAAGGCATTTCAGAACAAGTTCTTTTCTTAATGTCCCTCCTAAACCAATTTTACAAGTTGAAGTATCCCATCCGGTTCAGCCACAACTTTACTTTACAGCTTTTTGAATGCTCCAACACCATGCAATACTTTTGAGAAGGCATTTCAGAACAAGTTCTTTTCTTAATGTTCCTCCTAAATCCATTTTACAAGTTGAAGTATCCCATCCTTTTCACCCACAACTTTACTTTACAGCTTTTTGAATGCCCCAACACCAAGCGAAACTTTTCAAAAGGCATTTCAGAACAAGTTATTTTCTTAATGTCCCTCCTAAACCCATTTTACAAGTTGAAGTACCCATCCTTTTCACCCACAACTTTACATTACAGCTTTTTGAATGCCCCAACACCAAGCAATACTTTTCAAAAGGCATTTTAGAACAAGTTTTTTTTAATGTCCCAATTAAGGCCCATTTTACAGGTTGAAGTACCCATCCTTTTCACCCAGAACTTTAGTTTACAGCTTTTTGAATGCCCCAATACCAAGCAATACTTTTCAAAAGGCATTTCAGAACAAGTTCATTTTTTAATATCCCTCCTAAAGCCATTTTAAAAGTTGAAGTACCAATCCTTTTCACCCCCCAACTTTACTTTACAGCTTTTAGAATGCCCCAACACCAAGCAATACTTTTCAAAAGGCCTTTCAGAACAAGTCCTTTTCCTAATGTCCCTCCTAAACCCATTTTACAAGTTGAAGCACCCATCCTTTTCACCCACAACTTTACTTTACATCTTTTTGAATGCCCCAACACCAAGCAATACTTTTCAAAAGGCATTTTAGAACAAATTCTTTTCTTAATGTCCCTCCTAAACCCATTTTAAAAGTTGAACTATCCCATCCTTTTCACCACAACTTTACTTTACAGCTTTTTGAATGCCCCCACTTCAATCAATACTTTTCAAAGGCATTTCAGAACAAGTTCTTTCCTTAATGTCCCTCCTAATTCCATTTTACAAGTTGAAGTACCCATCCTTTTCACCACAACTTTACTATAAAGCTTTTTTTAATACCCCAACACCAAGCAATACTTTTCAAAAGGCATTTCAGAACAAGTTCTTTTCTTAAAGTCCCTCCTAAACCCATTTTACAAGTTGAAGTACCCATCCTTTTCACCCACAACTTTACTTTACAGCTTTTTGAATACCTCAACACCAAGCAATACTTTTCAAAAGGCATTTCAGAACAAGTTGTTTTCTTAATATCCCTCCTAAAACCATTTTACAAGTTGAAGTAGCCATCCTTTTCACCCATAACTTTACTTTAGAGCTTTTTGAATGCCCCAGCACCAAGCAATACTTTTCAAAAGGAATTTCAGAACACGTTCTTTTCTTAATGTCCCTCTTAAATCCCATTTACAAGTTGAACTTCCCCATCCTTTTCACCCACAGCTTTACTTTACAGCTTTTTGAATGCCCCAACACCAAGCAATACTTTTCAAAATGCATTTCAGAACAAGTTATTTTCTTAATGTCCCTCTTAAACCCATTTTACAAGTTGAAGTATCCCATTCTTTTCACCCACAACATTACTATACAGCTTTTTGAATGGCCCAACACCAAGCAATTCTTTTCAAAGGCATTTCAAAACAAGTTCTTTTCTTAATGTCCCTGCTAAACCCATTTTACAAGTTGAAGTACCCATCCTTTTCACCCACAACTTTACTTTACAGCTTTTTGAATGCTCCAACACCAAGCAATACTTTTCAAAAGGCATTTCTGAACAAGTACTTTTCTTAATGTCCCTGCTAAACCCATTTTAAAAGTTGAAGTACCCATCCTTTTCACCCATAACTTTACTTTGCAGCTTTTTGAATGCTCCAACACCAAGCAATACTTTTCAAAAGGCGTTTCAGAACAAGTTCTTTTCTTAATGTCCCTCCTAAACCCATTTTACAAGTTGAAGTACCCATTCTTTTCACCACAACTTTACTTTACAGCTTTTTGAATCCTCCAATGCCAAGCAATACCTTTCAAAAGGCATTTCAGAACAAGTTCTTTTCTTAATATCACTCCTAAACCCATTTTACTAGTTGAAGTACCCATCCTTTTCACCCACAACTTTACTTTACAGCTTTTTGAATGCTCCAACACCAAGCAATACTTTTCAAAAGGCATTTCAGAGCAAGTTCTTTTCTTAACGTCCCAACTAAACCCATTTTACAAGTTGAAGTACCCATCCTTTTCACCACAACTTCACTTTACGACTTTTTGCACACCCCAACATCAAGCAAGGTTCCACTTCAGTTCAGATTTTTCTCAAAGAGATGAAAAATTTAAAATACTGTTCCAAATTTTGCATAGAAGATAGAAAAGTTCAAGTTCTCTTATGAATTTTATTAAAGAACTTACAGTTCAATTCTAATTTCTCCAGAGAAAATATAGTTAATAGGAATAGGAGAGAAATAGGTTAGGCTAGAAATAGGTTAGGTTAGGCTAGGCTAGGTTAAGGGGTTAGGCCCCTTAACCTAGTGTAAGTTAACCTAAAAATGTTAGGTGTGCACACGTAACCTAATCTAGCCTAACCTAACCTATTTCTGTGTGTTTCCCTCCATCCCTCCGGGGGTCTGCGGGCCGAAGCCAGGCCGCGGGCGGGACCTGCCCCCTCCCCGGGGGCCGCGGGGCGAAGTCCGGCCACGGGCGGGACCTCCCACCCCCCGGGAGCTGCGGGTCGTGATGGTTTTGTTATTTCTATGTAATTAGAATATAACTTTAAATATTGTTTGTCTTCGAGAAAAAACAGCTGACTAGGAAGCTTTTTGTTTTCTTGAAAAATTAGAATTGATCTGCAACTAATTTCTATTTCATTGCGAAAATTCAGAAGAGAACTTGAGCTTTTGTTTAACTCAATGAGAAAATTTTAGAATTATAGTGGTGATTTGTATCTTCATTGAAAATATTCACAACTAAGGTATAACTTTTTCTATCTTCTATGGAAAAATTTAGAACAGATTTTTAAATTCTTTCATCTCTTTGAGAAAAATCAGAACAGAAGTGTAACCTTTTATATTTTCATCTATGGTCAATGTGGCTTTCTTACAGCCACATTTGACCAGTTCTTTTCACGAGTTGGAGGCCTCGGATAGCGTCGTCCAGACAGGATGCCACTCATCATTTACGAGCTTCCATTCAAACTCCGATGAGGAAGGAGGATTCTGAATGGGGTTGGCTGCTTTTCCTCAAATTCGGCCAGCCTAAAAGTGTGCATGTCTGGTGTACTGAAGAAGGGCGTCGGATGTTGGTGGGATGCGGTCAAACTGCCATCCCTTGGCAAAAACCAGTTTTCTCGCTTCGTCAACACCCTGGAATTCGCTTTTCCGCTCATAGCATAAAACTACAAATATATCCAGTAGCTCTTGTGTTCGCGGTCTCGTAGCAGTCGACGCAGAAGACAATTCCAAGAACGCATCAGTTGCATCGGGATAACTTCTCCAGACATCAAAGGCTTTCTTCTTTCTAATGCCAGAAAAGGAAGATGCAGTATCGCAGCCTGGAAACGCGTGGAAACCAGGCAAAGCCTTTGACTTTTGGGGACCAAGCGTATGATGAATTACGTGAGCTGGGATGATTCTGCGCTGCTGCTTCACACCAAAGTCCACCCAGAGTTCAATAAGTGGGATGTATGAGCAAGCGCCCACAGCTAGCACGAACACATCTGTATCTACGGCTCGTATCATAACTTGTTGGTGACCAGACAGGTAGCAGTGACGAACGTGGAGGATAATTCGCGTATCTGCCTCTTCATTATCGCAAGGGACCAAATCATCTCGAGCAGCTGACACCGAAGGCACAACATCTGAATCTTTGTACTATAAACTTCTTTTCCAAACAAATTCATGCTTGCCAAGCGGCCTGCTAGCAGGAAGAACAGTTGCTCTTTGTTTTCTTCGGTATGGAGGAAAACAGCCCAGTTCCGAGGGATAGGAGTAGATTCTCTTAGTCTGACTCGCTGTTCGAAACCTCTCCTTTCTATCTCCTTTCTTCAAGCTGCTTTTGATGTACCTGTCCCATATAACTTCGATGCGACTGACCGTCTCTAGTTGGCTATGAGTGTACGGTAGAAAAACTATGGCCGCGTCATCTTTGAAAAATTTGCAGGAGCCAAGTACAAGCGTATAAACCAAGGCTGATCCATCGAACACTTTTGCACTGACTCGAGGAATAGTAGTTAGTATGTCAAGCAATACTTCTAAACAAGTTGTAAGCTGAAATTTTGCAATTTTCCTATGGGATCCACTGTCGGTGAGTGCAGGGGAGTGGGCTGGTCTCTTGCTTAAGAAACTCGTCCATGTCACCGTCACGAGACTGGCAGGCAATGTACAATCTATAAAAACAAAGAACAACTGTTTTTTAGACTAGAAATCTCTTGTTTCGCCTTTGACGGTTTCATGGCTATTGCACTTGTGAATAGTGGCAGGTTATTTTTCTTAATAACATCTGTGAATGGCGTGGAGCATGTTGTCAGTTGCTCTTTGGTAAACTTCTTATATTGGTCGAATCCAATTTTGTATGCGTTCCTTGCGTTGTATACTACGTTACTGGGCATGACTTTCCTCGTTTCAAGGGTAAGAAGGTAATTTTCTGACTCAGCAAATGTATTGCCCCTTCCTTCAATGACTTGAAGAAAGTCCTGAACATGGCACATGGATCACATCTAAAATTTTGGTGTGTCCTCGTGGTGCTTCAAGTTTTCTTCAGAAAAAGGGTTTGTGAAACTTTCTTCATGCTCCTCAACGGCCCTTTGAAGATCGGTACCTGATTTTATCCGTCGAAGCATGGCATCTGGGTTTTTGGTGAGTTTAATCAAGCCGGTTGTTCCTTTCATTTTTTCGTTCATCGGTTCATGCGCTTGATCCATTGCCATGGCAGAAAAAGTGTGTTTTGTCTTTCAAACTGTGAAGTTTCCATTCATAAACTCACAAAATTCAGCTGGGTTCTGGGTACGGAGGGCAATCATGTCTCGAACGTGCACTGACAGCCATCTGTTGTAGTTCGTGTGGTCCAGAGTGAACATCCACGGCAGAATCTTTCGCAGAGCATGGACATAAGGCTTAAAATCTGCCTGCCAGATGGATCGTACGAACATCAACAAAATCAGTTCAATATCAAGTATAGTTGACCAGTAACTAAACTGCTCTCTGAATTCTTTTCTCATTGTCGCTCTCTTTATTCTCAGCAGCACACTCATCATATGCGCGGCGCCTAAGGATATGAAGGACTGAAGCAGTTACTTGGTGAGCGTAACGGCACATAGTAACATGCAACCCTTTAAGAATGACATCTGCCCTTCCTGTCGTTGTGACATCAGCTTGGACGAGAAGCTCGTCCCATTCAGGTCCTTTCATCAAGTCTCCTAGCACTTTCAGGATATTCATTTGTATGTGCAGGCCACCGAAAACGACGATAAACGAATCTTCCGGATGTATTTCTGGAAAGTTCCACTGTATCAGTTTGGCCAACGCATAGAGCGGCTAATCAGCTGTCAAAACTTGAGTCTGACTTGTGTTCTGATACGCAACAACTGTCTTAACCAAATTCATAGTGTGAAGTATTATCGCTACTGAAAGCGCTTGATCCTTAAAAATAGGTAACAGTGCAATCGTGCTTTTTGGCTTGTGCACCATCGGTTGCCTATTGGAGTGGAATGCAGCCTACGAGACTGGAATTGAAGCTCATCCGTTCTGTTTCTCCGCTACTTCTTTATCATGATTCAACCAATCTTCATCTACATTCACAAGCTGTTCTCCAGTGATGGATGGTTAGTCTATTAGTGCGATAAGAGGGACTAACGGGTGTGCTATGCGTAAATGAGCAGGGGGGACTTCGGTATATTCCATCCGTAGGCTTCGGACTTTTCTCGATGCTCCGAACTGCTCTTTCTGCCTCAAAGAGACTACGATAAACGAATCTTCCGGATGTATTTCTGGAAAGTTCCACTGTATCAGTTTGGCCAACACATAGAGCGGAAACAGCCGTCGAAGAGAGCTGTTTCCTCGCAGCATGGTCGGCTGCTGGGAGCTGTATTAAATAAATAGTTGCCCCATGAAAGTAATCGGTAGCGGTTGTGGAAGAGAGATTATTGTCGATGTTGTCAACCGCAGCGGCAGTGAAAATACCCCTATCGAGCGAGGCTGGACAAATGCATTGTATATCGTCAAACTGGTCGTAGATTTCGTTTTTGAATTCAGTTGCTATCGATAAAAATGGAATCGAAGCCCTTCGTGATCATTTTCACCCCCTTTACTCCCCCCCCCGTAAGTTCCTAGGGCACTCCGGGAACTTTCCATTACTTTCTTCTTCTTTTTTCTAATGCCCGAGAATAAAAACCAAATGTCCAGTTAAAAATGGCAAAAACAAAAATTTCCCATTTCCCCCTGCTGGTTGAATTTCACCCCCCCCCCCTCCCAGGGTGGTGGAAAAATCCAGGCACTTTGCCCATTACCTCCCTTCAGTTTCTATCTAATAACGAATATACTCACCAAATATCAAGCTGAAATATGCAAAAAGATACTTTTCGCATTTCCCCCCTTTGGGTGACTTTTACCCCCTGTCCCCCCCCCCTTAAGGGTGGAGTGGGGGGGGGGATCGGATCGATTGTGTCCCAGTCTCATTTGAAAGAGCACACCAAACTGCATATGTGGACCAAGTTTCATACTTTTCAAAATTTGAACGAGCCCTCCTGTTTTGTGGACTAAGCGACTAGGCTGAAAGTGAAAACATGTCAAACTGTCTTTTTTCCAAGTTTGCCTTCCATAGCTCCATTGGTACTTATTTATTATAGCGAACCCATTCAAGTTCTTGATCTGAGTAGAACCATTTTCTCTGACCATTGATGGAATTCATTTAGTTTGCGATGTGTAGTAATAGAGAATAGTGTCTATCCATGGATGTTAAAATGAAGATTTGGGATTTGCCAGGGACTGAAGAAGAGGCAATTAAATTCTTCCAGGATAAGGGGTGTTGACCAAAACAAAAGAGCGCGTCAATATACACAACATGACTTTATACTCTTTCGAGAAGGGTCCTTTTTGGAAGTTTACAACTAGGCGGCCTGCTTTCCGTACTTCTTTATTGTAGTTTCCACAACTTTGTTTAAATTATTTTATTTTCATCATATTTTGGTATATTTTATTAGGATTAACCTATCTTCACTTCTTGAGTGGGGTCACTATAATACATAACTACCGCTCCATTTTTTTATGAATACTTTCACATTATCTTTTTAAATGAATTGATGTATTTTAGGCCCTTACATCAGTTTATTCTAAAAGCTTATTTTCCCTAAATATCCACGAAACAGGTCTGTTTAATGATTAAATTACCATCCCATAATGCATTTGCGTCCTCATTTTGGTTTTCATCGATAAAGATTGCAATTTCCACTTCGAGTTCATGTATCCTCTGAATCACTTGGGCACGAGACAGCCAGCGTTCTTCACCGTAGTAAAAAAGGGAGGTGTAAGTAGCTCCCATATTGTCAAACAGCTTTGTCAATAATCAGACAGTTCGTGGTAACGAGTAGGGAGAACCCAATAGACACAGGGTACACTGCCTGCAGCCATCTATAATTGAGTCTAACACTGACAGGATATAATTTATTCAAGGATTATTGATCCACTAACGGGTCAATAACACCTTTTTCAAGGTCAATTTATTTGTTGTTTCTAAGTGTATTGACTCCGGGACGAAGTTTGCGCATGCAAATAGAATTCTAATGGGGCAATGTATTGATCCACTAGAGGAGAAGTAGATTTTTGAGAAATTGATTACATAATCAGCGGGGAATTATTGATTCTAATGGGACAGAATCACGTGTTTCTTTCTAAGCCAATCAGGGAAGTTACGTAAGGTTTCCCATTACATCACAATTCGCCCTTGAGATTTTGTTTATAAGCATCGAGGTTAAATTATCATATAGTCTCAAGACATTATGGATAGTCTTGAGTTCAAGTTTCCAACTCTGAGTTGGAAACTTTGGCTGCATCGATTTATAATGTGAGTTCTGTTTAGTAAATTTTCTTAGTTTATTTTCAAATAAAATCATTTTACATAGTCCGCCTCCAGTAAATTCAAATTCAGGGTATACCCCCCCCCCACAATACAAACTCCACTATGTGATGTTAATAGTCGATAAAAAGCGTAAAATACACTCTTTTTTGCCATGTAGACCCCCCCTCCCCCTATTTACGACTTTAATTCTTTCATTGGAAATAATTCTGTTTTTTGATAAATTCTTGGTTTCTATATTTCTACCTAAAAGTGACAGCCAACTTCCGTCAACTCTTAATATACTGACCCCCTTATGACACTAAACCGCTAAGATTGAAATAGTGATAATTATTGACACCCGTCAAGTGCATCCTGCTTTTGAATTCTCATGAATTACGATAGCAGCTTAGCCAAAGGTTTCACTGAAAAAGATACTATTTTGGTCACATTAGCGACATTAAATCCTTTGAATTGCAAGAGAGGGTTTTTAAGAAAAAGATACATAGCTACAATGAGAAGATCTATTTAAGCGCAGGTCATTTTAAATTATATAAACCTTTGTCCATAGAGGAATAATGTGTAAATATATGTGTTGCGTCTCTAGACATGTTTTAATTTTTTTTCTAAATGGTAAAATAGGATTTGTATGCTTTTAGGGTTTATTTCCAACACGGAGTGTATTTAATTTTTTCTCTTAATGGTAAAAATAGGATTTCTATGCTTTTAGGGTTTATTTCCAACACGGAGTGTCTTAAATTTTTTCTCTTAATGGTAAAAATAGCAGTATTTCTAACTGTCGCAGATTTTTACTTTTTGCTTTACTGAAATGGGGGGCGGGGGCTTCATAGAATGGGATAAATATACCCGTGATCTATTAAATGACATTGAGAATAAGAAGGAGACCACTAATATCACCAAGGAAATTAACGACATTGTGTTATAGATTTCAGAAATAAATTTTCATATATTTATTAGTTTTTTAGGTTTAGGGGTCGAGGTTTGAGAATTTTAAGAGACTATTTTCCTTATTTTAATATATTTATTCAGATGACTACTGACTCAATGTGGGTACAACCTGATAACCAAAATACAGTATTTGTTATCTACCAGAAACTTCACGGAAAATAGACGCCATTCCTCCTACTGGTAAAGGTTAGGTTAGATCGTTTTCAGACAGGACAATGCAAAGGGGAAAAAAATGAAATGGGTGATAAAAGTATAAAATAAAAAGCCATAACCATTAAAATTTAACTAGAAATGAGAGGAGAGAACTTTAGGAGAGGAGAGAGTGTCTGTGAGGGACGGAGAGCAGTTTTTGGTCAACAGCTCAACATTAACGTTTTTTCCACTGGATCGTTTTCAGACTGAACAATGCAAATGGGGAAAAACATAAAATAGGTTATAAAAGAATAAAATAAAAAGCAATAACCAATGCAATTTAAGGGAAAATGAGAGGAGAGGACTCCAGGGGAGGAGGGAGGGCATTTTTTTGGTCAACAGCTAAACATTAACTTTTTTCCGCTGGATCGCTTTCAGACTGAACAATGCATACGGGGAAAAACATGAAATGGGTTATAAAAGAATAAAATAAAAAGCAATAGCCATTGCAATTTAAGGGAAAATGAGAGGAGAGTACTCCAGGGGAGGAGGGAGTTTCTTTGATGTACGAAGGGCAGTTTTTTGGTCAACAGTGCAACATTAACTTTTTTCCGCTGTTATATTTATAATTTATTTTTCATTGCGCAAAGCAGAAGTTTTCAAGGTTAGATTAAATGTTATTTCATTCGTGAAAGAATGTGGAATTTGTATTTGATGCTTCAATTGTGTACTGTCATCTATATCTATTGTCTCCTCCTCAACACCTAGCTCTTTAAGCTAAAGTTCGAATTCTACCCTAATTCCTTAAGAACGACGCCTGAAACACAAGGGTCGTTATAGAATCGATCCAGTGGTCCTCAAATATTGTAATAGGGTTCATTCGAAACATTGTATTTTTTGCCAAAAGAAAGATTATGCCTGATTAGAGCTTTTTTATTAATCATCTATGTCGACTTTGTATTTCTCTCTCACTATGCATGCTTGCAGCTGTAGCAAACGTACTATATGGTTGCTCTTACATTGGAAGCGGCTTTCTCAGTGGTAGTCTATGGTAGGTCATCGAGACTATCTAGTTTATTGCGCGTATTAAATCAGTAATTTTTTCCCATTGGAGGGATAAACACATACACCATATTTTTAAAAAAAGACGTGAAAATGAATTATTCGAAGAAATTGTGTGCACATGATAAAGTCATTGTTGCCTTGAATGCTGACAAAGAGAGATATTTGAACTATGAAACAAGTAGTAATGGAGATCTTATTGGGAATGTATGCTTACGTTGTCATGACAGCGAGGAGTTAAATTCTTTTGGAGTACTCAATAAATTTTATCATTCAAATGATGGATATGTGAAAATATAATTTCCTGAGAAGTTAGTCAAAGAGAATGCCAACATAAAAATAATAGTTGATGAAGAGGGGTAACTTCTAGCTAATGGTTCTGGTAACATGTTACCCGGTGATAGATGTTATTGTCATATTTCTGGTACTAGCATTCGAATGAAAGCAGAAAGGAAAAGAAAGGCCTACTGCTGCACCAACATTATAAACCATATCTTGTCAACGTGCCAGAACTGTTACCTCTGTAAAAATAATGTGATAATAGACAGTGAAATTGCCGGAAAAATAAAAAGAGCATTGGCAGACAATATCACTAATGAATAAATTGATAAATTGATTGTAAAATGAAGCACAAGTGAGCATTATTACTTCTATTGATCATATAGTCAATGAATCAAATAATACCATGGATGAAACGTGTAATGAATCAGTAGGTGACATCCCAGTAAAAATTGTATATGACTCAAAATGGATGAATGATTATTCTAGTGGTTATGAACTAAGAGAAGCGAGTAACTCTAGTATCAAGAGAGAACATGATAAATTATTTTATGGAACAGATAAAGAATGTTCAATGTTGTTCAATGATGTTAATAATGTATAATAATGTCTGTAACATATTTTTATGTTAATATTCTACATGTTGTTACTTCAATAAAAATATTTTATGCATTACTTTGTTATATTTGTTTTATTTTAGAAAATGTTAGCAGGTCAAGCGCTTAGAATGTTTATCAAAAAGTCGGAGATTTTTTATTTTCTTTGGAAAAAAATTAGAATTGAACTATAACTTTTTTCTTTTCCCTGAAAAAATTCAGAAGAGAACTTGAGCTTTTCTGCACTTCGCTGTGAAAACTCAGAATTAAAGTGGAACCTTTTCTCTTCTCAGGGAAAACATTCAGAAGAGAACTTTAAATTTTTTCATCTCTTTGATAAAAATCGGAACTGAATTTAAGAAAATTTAGAATTAAAATGAAACTTTTTATCTTCATTGGAAAATAAACACAATCATAGTATAACTTTTCCCATCTTCTACGGAAAAAATTAGAATAGAAATTTATAATTTTTATGTCTTTGAGAAAAATCAGAACTGAAGTGGAAGATTTTATTTTCTTGGAAAAATTAGAATTGATCTGTAACTAATTTTTCTTTCATTGAGAAAATTCAGAAGAGAGCTTGAACTTTTCTTCACTTCATTGAGAAAATTTTGAATGTAAGTGGAGCTTTTTATCTTCATTGAAAATATTCAGAACTAAGGTATAACTTTTTCTATCTTCTATGGAAAAATCTAGAACAGATCTTTAAATTTTTCATCTCTTCGAGAAAAATGAAGTGTAACCTTTTATATTTTCATGGAAAAAATTAGAATTGATCTGTAACTAATTTCTTTTTCATTGAGAAAATTCAGAAGATAACTTGAACTTTTCTTCACTTCTTTGAGAAAATTTAGAATTAAAGTGAAACTTTTTATCTTCATGGAAAATATTCAGAATCTTATTATGACTTTTTCTATCTTTTATGGAAAAATTTAGAACAAAACATTAAATTTTTTATGTCTTTGAAAAATTAAGAACTGTAGTGGAAGCTTTTTTCATTTTCTTTGGTAAATTTCGGAATTGAGCTAACTTTTTCTCTTCTTTAAGAAAATTCATAAGAGAACTTGAACATTTTGCATTTCTTCGAGAAAACTCAGGATTAAAGTGGAGCTCCTTATCTTCATGGTGAATATTCACTATCAAAGTATAACTTTTTTCTATATTATATTAAAAATTTGTAACAGAATTTTAAATTTTTTCAGCTCATTGAGAAAAATTGAAACTGAATTTAAGACAATTTAGAATTAAAGTGAAATTTTTTATCTTCATGTAAGATATTCAGAATCATAGTATGACTTTTCCTATCTTCTATTGAAAAATTTAAAACAGAACTTTAAATTTTTTATGCCTATGAGAAATCAAGAACTGTAGTGGAAGCCTTTTTTCATTTTCTTTGGTAAATTTCAGAATTGAGGTAACTTTTTCTCTTCTTTAAGAAAATTCAGAAGTTTATTTGAACATTTTGTACTTCTTCGAGAAAACTCAGAATTAAAAAGGGGCTCCTTATCTTCGTGGTGAATATTCATGATCAAAGTATAACTTTTTCTATCTTCTATGGAAAAAATTGTAACAGAATTTTAAATGTTTTCATCTCATTGAGAAAAATTGGAACTGAATTTAAGACAATTTAGAATTAAAGTGAAACTTTTTATCTTCATGGAAAATAATCACAATCATAGTATAACTTTTCCTATATTCTACGGAAAAATTTAGAGCAGATCTTTAAATTTTTTATATCTTTGAGAAATTAAGAGCTGAAGTGGAAGCTTTTTTTCATTTTCATTGGCAAAATTCAGAAGTGAGCTAACTTTTTCTCTTCTTTAAGAAAATTCAGAAGAGAACTTGAACATTTTGCACTTCTTCGAGACAACTCAGAATTAAAGTGGAGTTCCTTATTTTCACGGTGAATATTCACGATCAAAGTATAACTTTCTTCTATCTTCTATGAAAAATTTGGAACAGGACTTTAAATTTTTCATCTCTTTGAGAAAAATTGAAACTGAAGTGGAACCTTTTTATTTTCTCTGGAAAAAATTTGAATTGATCTGTAATATATTTCTTTTTCATTGCGAAAATTTGGTGTTGGGATATAAAGGAAGTTGAAAAGTAATGTATGACTTCTCTGGCATGCTGAATCTGAAAATGTAATTTCAGAGAAATTCTTTAACCATTTAGGGTTAACTTACCTTTTTAGGGATGAGCATTTAGGGTTTTCCAACATATTGAGCCTGAAAGTGTGTTCCCTGAGATGCTGGATCTGAAAGTGTAATTTCAGAAAAATTCTTTAACCATTTAGTGTTAACTTACATTTATAGGGATGAGCATTTATGGTTTTCCAACATACTGAGCCTGAAATTCCGTTCCCTGTTATGCTGAATCTGAAAGTGTAATTTCAGAAACATTCTTGAACCATCTAAGGTTAACTTACATATCTAGGAATGACCATCTAGGGGTATCCAACATTCTGAGACTGAAAGTGTGTTCCCTGGCTTGCTGAATCTGAAAGTGTGATTTCAGAAAAATTCTTTAACCTTTTTGGGCTAACTAACCTTTTTAGGGATGACCATTTAGGGTTCTTCAACATGCTGAACTTGAAAGTGTGTTCCCTGACATGCTGAATATGAAAGTATAATTTTCATGGCGATGAACTATTCTAAAAAATAAAGATGGTTAAGGCTTAAGATGTTTATTGCTTAAGATTATTAAAAAACATTTTGAAAATATTCATATTAATATATTTAAAAAAAAGCTTAATACATTTGATCTGATGAAGAGCATAGGTTTGCGTTATTAAATATCTGATGCATTTTTCCATTTCAGGCATCTTTTGAAGTACCCATTGAGCAAAATATCTTACTTCATCTTCCACATCCTGTACCGAATGCAGGTATTTCTCACATTTGAAGTCTTCTAAATTGAATAATGCTATGTCTTTATCACATTTTTCTAGTAAGAGTTTATCAGTTTACACGTTTCCCTTAACATATACAGCTTGCACACCGAAAAAATTGCATATTTCCTGAATTTCCTCTTGTACATGTTTTATTTCATAGCCATTTTCATTACATGGTCTTTTGGTTTTAACGTAAAAGCCGTTTCGATTTATAGAATTTAGTGTTGGACTCCATTTTTTTTTCTCGTACTTATACATATTGTATCTGACGTTCCATTTATAGCTATGAATTTCACGCCGTTGCTCGTCTAGCAGTAAGAAAGCTGCTTCGAAAATAATGCCAGTTGAGGATACTTGAGGAATATTTCAGACCAATATATTCTGTGTCATCACACCAAACATTACTATAGCTGAAAAAAGGGCTTAAATTAAATAAATGTGTAATGTTTCTGACACTCTAACAAATACAGCTCAATTTCTTAGAATAATTCATTTTCACTTAAGGAGGGTGGATAACATTAAATCTACTCTTGAAAACTTCTGCTTTGCGAAATGAAAAATAAATTATAAATATAACAGCGGAAAAAAGTTAATGTTGAGCTGTTGACCAAAAAAACTGCCCTCTGTCCATCAAAGACACTTCCTCCTCCCCTGGAGTCCTCTTCTCTCATTTTCCCTTAAATTGCAATGGTTATTGTTTTTTTATTTTATTCTCTTATAACACATTTCATGTTTTTCCCCATTTGCATTGTTCAGTCTGAAAACGATCCAGCGGAAAAAAGTTAATGTTGAGCTGTTGACCAAAAAACTGCCTTCCCTCCACTCGTGGAGTCCTCTCCTCTCATTTTCCCTTATATTGCAATGGTTATTGCTTTTTATTTTATTCTTTTATAACCCATTTCATGTTTTTCCCCATTTGCATTGTTCAGTCTGAAAACGATCCAGTGGAAAAAAGTTAATGTTGAGCTGTTGACCAAAAACTACTCACCGTCTCTCAAAGACACTCTCTCCTCCCCTGGAGTCATCTCCTCTCATTTTCCTTTAAATTGCAATGGTTACTGCTTTTTGTTTTATTCTTTTATAACCCATTTCATTTTTTTCCCCATTTGCATTGTTCAGTCTGAAAACGATCCAGCGAAAAAAAGTTAATGTTGAGCTGTTGGCCAAAAACTACGCTCCGTCCCTCAAAGACACTCTCTCTCCCCCGGAGTCCTTTCCTCTCATTTTTCCTTAAATTGCAATGGTTATTGCTTTTTATTTTATTCTTTTATAACCCATTTCATGTTTTCCCATTTGAATTGTTCTGTCTGAAAACGATCTAACCTAACCTTTACTAGTAGGAGGAACAGTGTCCATTTTCCGTGAAGTTTCTAGTAGATAATAAATACTGAATTTTGGTTATCAGATTTTACCTATATTGAGTCAGTAGTCATCTGAATAAATATATTAAAATAGGGAAAATAGTCTCTTAAAATTCTCAAACCTCGACCCTTAAGCGTAAGAAAATAATAAATATATGAAACTTTATTTCTGAAATCTATAACACAATGTCTTTAATTTCCTTGGTGATATTAGTGGTCTCCTTCTTATTCTCAATGTCATTTAATAGATCACGGGTATATTCATCCCATTCTATGAAGCCCCCTCCCCCCTTTTCAGTAAAGTAAAAAGTAAAAATTTGCGACAACTAGAAATGCTCCTATTTTTACCATAAGAGAAAAAATTAAATACACTCCGTTTTAAAAATAAACCCTAAAAGCATCGAACTCCTATTTTTACCATTAAGAGAAAAAATTAAATACACTCCGTGTTGGAAATAAACCCTAAAAGCATAGAAATCCTATTTTTACCATTTAGAAAAAAAAATTAAAAACATGCCTAGAGACGCAACGCATATATTTGCACATTTTTCCTCTATGGACAAAGGTTTATATAATTTAAAATGACCTGCGCTTCAATAAATCTTCTCATTGTAGCTATGTATCTTTTTCTTAAAAACCCTCTCTTGCAATTCAAAGGATTTAATGTCGCTAATTTGACCAAAAAAGTATCTTTTTCAGTAAGACCTTTGGCTAAGCTGCTATCGTAATTCATGAGAATTAACAAGCAGGATGCACTTGACGGGTGTCAATAATTATCACTATTTCAATCTTAGCAGTTTAGCGTCATAAGGGGGTCAGTATATTAAGAGTTGACGGACGTTGGCTGTCACTTTTAGGTAGAAACATAGAAGCCAAGAATTTATCAAAAAACAGACTTATTTCCAATGAAAGAATTAAAGTCGTAAACAGGGTAGGAGGGGGGGGTTTACATGGTAAAAAAGAGTGTATTTTACGCTTTCTATCGACTATAAACATCATACGTTAGTGATTGTATTGTGGGGGAGGGGGTAACCCCTAAATTTACAGTGACGGCAGGGGTGACTATGTAAACTGTTTTTCTTTGGAAACAACCTAAGAAAATTGATTAAACTGAACTCACAGTATTAATCGGTTTATGAAGAGTTTCCAAGTCATCAATATTCAATGCTTTATCCATAATGTCTTGATTCTATATCATAATTTAACCTCAATGCTTATAAAAAAAATCTCAAGGGCGAATTGTGATGTTATGGGAAACCTTACGTAGCTTCTCTGATTGGCTTAAAAAGAGACACGTGATTCTGTCCCGTTAGAATCAATAATTCCTCGCCGATTATGTAATCAATTTCTCAGAAAACTACTTCCACTCTAGTGGATTAATACATTGCCCCGTTAGAATTCAGTGCGCATGTGCAAACTTCGCCTCGGAGTCAATACACTTAGAAACAAAAAACAAATTGACCTTGAAAAAGGTGTCATCGACCCGTTAGTGGATCAATAATCCATGAATAAATCATATCCTGTCAGTGTTAGACTCAATTATAGATGGCAGCACGCAGTGTACCCTGTGTCTATTGGGGTCTCCCTACTGTAACGAACTGTAAGTAAGGAGCGACCCGGTTCAAAAATAACCAAAACTCTAATAAACACAATTTTAATACCAATAAATACATAAAAAGATTCGGATTCTTATCTTGATTTAAAATATATAAGTTTCATTAAGTTTAGTAAAAAGGTAAAGGTAAAGAATACGACATTGGACTTTACAGTCCCTACCGGCGGTGCTGACCTCCGTTTCTTGGCCCTTCAGCCAGGAAGTGCAATTGGGGGTTGGAGGCCAACCATCCTGTGCTTTCATACACCCTTCCTGTTTACCTTCCCCAGACTTGTCCAGGTACCCATTTAAAGCTGGGTCGACTCTGGCTGAGCTTACAGAATCACGCCACTGACCCCCGTCCCAAACCAAATAATTGGGTACACTAGGATTAGAACCCTCGTCCTCTCAGACAAAGGATCCTAAATCCAGCACACCAATTAACTCTGATGGGTAGTCTTACCCATCAAATGTTACGAGCCTGAGAAAATTTGCCTGGTTTTCGAAAAAAGGGGGGAAACACACCCTAAAAGTCATAGAATGTGAATGAAAATCACACGATCAGATTCAGCATATGAGAGAACCTTATTGTAAAGGTTTCAAGCTTCTATCAGCGAAAGTGGGGAATTTTGTATTTTTTTCCAGAAGAAAGGTCACGGATGTGTGTTTATTTATTTTTTTTTTTTTTGGTTTTTTTTCCCATGGGTGATCCTAAGTTGTTCCTAATATTTTCCTTATTGTTGAAAATCATTCTTTATACTCCTTTGGAACTAAAATCTCCTATGATGCTGTTAATGAAACATACATAAAAAGTGAAAACTTTCAAATACCTGTTAAAAATGTACCCCCTCCCCCTCCCCGGAAAAAGGCTACTCCCGACTCAAAAGAAGCAGATCTAGCTTCTAACTTAGGAGTATGATATAAATCCAATGTAGTACAACATTTCAAAGGCTTTCGATAGCAATAGGCTTTCAGGTCTACTAAAGAGACTCAAATTTCATGGATCCTGCAATAGGCTATGCCGTTTCAGTGAAAGTTTACTAATTAATCGTTCTGTGAAGGATGACGGCTTTACTTTCCGTGACTGTCTGGTGAATGCGGGTTCCTAAGAATAGTGTTATGGGACTTTTGTGCATTAATGCTATTGGGAATGAGCTAATGCTCTGCAGCATTTTCCTAACCTAAATGTGTCCTTTCTAAATTTTTTTCCAGCAGTACTCCCATAGATTGGAAAATAGTTCCATATTTTGATAGTTAACTTTAATGTAATAAAGCCATTGAAGTTGCTTACTCTTGATCAAAGTTTCCAACAACGTCATCCGACTTCAACTTCAAAAATTAACTTATGAAGTTAGTTGATTGACTTCGTTTATAAAGAAATAATTTCTCAGCTGATTTTTCTTGAACTCTCCACCTTGGCTGAATCCAGTCATGCCTTCACTGTAAAGCTGGAAGTAAATTTTTCGGCCCAAAAACTTATCCCATCAAGCTTGATCATCCCTTTATATGAATCCTATGCAAGACGTGTTGCCAATTATGATTACTTGCTATATACTGGGACTCTTGAAACCCATTTAAAACGACTCAAGAGGATTTAGAATACAGCCAGTAGGGTAGGCGGTAGTGCGACTTTAGAACTACTGTGATTTTCAAAGATTTTTATTTTACAAGGACATCCACTCATCTCCTTCTGAGGATGTTTCTTATTGACAAGACAAACGCATAGACACGTAGCCCACACATTACCTGAAGGAGGAAACAATTTGGAGTCAGCGTTTGAAATATAATTGTGTTCGGCGCTGTACATTTATCTGGAAATTCCTCTTTGGGGAGTGGGAGCTGCAAGATCAAAGTCAGCTGTTGATTTCTTGAGGCTGAAAAGCCAGCAGATTTATAAACTTAGTGATAAAATTGAAAGCCTTATCTTTCTGTTCCGGTCATGTCTATGAAATTTGCTGTCTTGATCTGTATATTATGAAAGTGGGCAATATACCATTCCAATAAAAAAATGATCCTACAGAAAAACAACCACACAAGAGATCTGGTAAAACAAAGAAGCTAATCCAGGAATGCTTTATAGTCGTTTTTTTTTGTTTAATGCTAAACCCCAATCTCAGTTTTATAACAATTGTGAAATATGGATAAGATGGTTAGCTTTAGTAGTATGTGTTTGGTCCAAGCCATAGATCAATAAAAGTTTAATACCATAAGCCATGGCATAATAAAAGATTAATACCATAATCATTTAATAGGAATTTTGATAAAATTGTAATAAAAACTTAGCGCTACTTAAAAATGCTAGTATAGCTCAACACTGGTATTATCTGACGAATATTTTACGTTCGATTTTAATATAAAGTGGTGTCAAACTTGAGTCTGATCTGTCCCTGTATCAGTGTATCTGGAGTCAATGTATCAAACGTCAGTCCCTTTATTTCTCTTGCTCGCTCAGTCCCTCTCTTTCCTTCTGCCTCTTTCTATCTTTTTTCTTTCTATATTTTCATTTCTCCTATTTCTCCTCTTATCTCTCGTTCTCTTTCACTCACTCACTCTCTCTCTCTCTCTCTCTCTCTCTCTCTCTCTCTCTCTCTCTGTCTCTCTCTCTCTCTCTCTCTCTCTCTCTCTTTCTCTCTATCTCTCTCTCCCTCTCTCTCCCCCCTCTCTCTCTCTCTCTCTCTCTCTCTCTCCCCTCTCTCCCTCTCTCCCTTTCTTTATACCGTGTATAGCCTATCTGTTCCGAATAAAGGTTCAAGAAAAACAAATAAGATAAACATAAGAGTAAAAAATTTACTTAAATCCTGATTTAAATCTTTCGCCGTATTTCTTTTGACGCAAATACGACAATTATGCAGCTTACCCGCAGCTATACTTTTAAAACCTAAATGATTTATTGCCAATAATGATATTATGGTCAGGACAATCTAATTTTTATTATTTTATAGTAAGAAAAAACAAAATAATCTCTTAAGACCAGTTTGGCAGTATTTAAGCTGTTTCTAAGTAACACTTGATCAAAACGTATAAACACTTCAGATGAAAAGTAAAGTGTGAATTGAAACTTTAAACAAGTAAAAATTAGCTTTCATAAGACGTCAAGCCTGCAATGAAAAGAAATTATTTTAAATGAACATATGAAGTGTAAAACGAATAGGAGTTACAATGAACAGTAAAGCGATTGGTACGTAAAACGAACAAAAACTACCCAGAATAACTGTATTGTTAAAAAAAATGAAGCAAATTGTGATGAAGAAGAATCGAGGATATTTTTTGCCAGGGGAAAAAAGGAAGAAAGGATGGACATGCAGATATTTCGGTCAAGACCTCCGCTCGACCGGTCTCAGTGCAAACAAAACTAAATAAAGAATAAAAAAAAATATAAAGATAAGACTCCTAAGGACAAAACAAATATGGAGGATTATGTAAATCAAGCTGTTGCTTCACTGGGACAACAGCCTCAGTTAGAGGACAAGCAACAATGAGAACCAAGAAAAAACGATTGTGTGGTTAGCGAGCAAGAACGCCTTGTATATCCTTTAAATTATAGGATCTCCTCGCAAACTAATGGATCTCTCAGAAGAAATATTGCGAGACACAAACAACTAAACCAAAGGTTACATGAAAATACGAACAGTGGTGGATGATGTAAATCAACCTGCTGCTTCAATGGGACAACTGCCTCAGTTATAACTAAAAACAAGCGACAATGAGAATCAGTGCATAAAAGCCTCACTGGCCGCACTGGGAACCCGCAGCGAAAATCATTTCTCACGACCTCTTTTCACTCCATTTGGGGACGAATCACGGTACTTGTATGAAATACCCCCTGAAGCTCAAGCTGTTCATGCATTGACGCACTGTAAACTGGTTTCTTTCGCTAGTTTCTTTCAACTTAACGTAAGAAATGACAAAGAGAATTGGCAGAATAGATGGGAAATATATAGTTTTGGCTATATATTTGCATATTAAGAAGGTGGGGGTAAAGTATTTGGATAGTGTGAAGTCAGAAAACAATTCTTACTTCATAATATCAGAATAATTGTAGGTAAAACATTTTGCATTAAGACCCGCTGTAATTACCAACACCTCTCCCCCCCCCTCGAATGTGCAAATAAATAGCCCAAATTTGTTTCCAAAGTATTGTATTTTTATCATACATAGGTATATTTTATTAGGATCAACCAAACTTCACTTCTAGAGCTGCAGGGGAGTATCATACAAGTACCCGAACCACTTTTCTCTTGGCCCCAGATGAATGACCAAAACGTGTAATGGGAATCTCTAATCTTCCTTCCGTAAACCTTGGCCTAGCCATCTTAACCTATCTTTTATTATAGCCCTAGTAAGCCTTAGTCCAGTCTATTTATTGTGAAAGCGCTTTGAAATCTGACTCAGTTTAGCTGGTTTAACTAGATTTTCTTTTTTTTTTCTTCATTCATTCATTTCGTATTGTATCAGATTGTCGACGCTTCTTGACTGCTAAGGTCCATGCGTCAGCCCTGCAGTGTGTTGCTATAGCTGAGTTACAGCTCTGGGCCCCGTATTACCAAGCTGAAATCAAATCCACTTTGCCACCACAAGACGATTCATTCTATCTGCATAGCTTCGGAAAAGCTTGCGCAAACAATCCCCAACGTTGTAAAAAAAATGTTGGATCTTTGCGAAGAATGAACGAAAATATATATATACATTGTGAAGGATTTAATCAAAAATAAAAGAAAGTTGAAGGGAATGAAGAGCACCCATAAAAGAACATTCAATCAAGTTATGCTGATTAGAAAGTAAAAAGAAATTGGCTGTTTCGAGTAGGGATGATAGTGCCAGCACTGGAAGAGATTTAATGTCCTTGGTAAAAGCCTGGAAGAGATTTAATGTCCTTGGTAAAAACTTGGGACGAGATTTAATGTCATTGGTAAAAGTTTTATTTCTAGAAAAATCAGATGCCTAGAATCCCTGTACGTTCATGAGCACACCTCTTTCTAGACCTTTTTAATGGTTATATGATTTGGTGTTGTTTCATGGTTCTGTTTGTTGATGGTTATATGATTTGATGTTGTTTCATAGTTCTATTTGTTGGTCAACTTTTTTGATGTTTCTAAGCCAATTACTGCGAACAGAACTTTACATCATTGCCAGATAAGTGTGTCTAGCGGGATAAGATCGCGTGTCTCTTTCTAGGCCAATCAGGGAGTCGGAAATATGAACGGGACAAGATCATTGACACCTATTACTAGGTCAATGGATTTCTCTTACATCGCAATTCAGCCTTGAGATTTTGTTTATAATGAATACGCTTTGCGGTTACAGTAGCATATCGTTTCACGACACAATGGAACAAACATCAAATATTGTGGACTTAGAAGTGTTAGCTGCAAAAATATATAATGTGAGTCCTGTTTAGTAAATTTCCTTTGGTTTTTCCAAATAAAATCATTTTTTGTAGTCCCTCTCCAATATATTCAAATTCAGGATATATCCCCCCCCCAAAAAAGTCTCGACTATGCGATGTTTATAGTCGTTAAAAAGCGTAAATACGCTCTTTTTCCACTATGTAACCCGATCCTCCCTCCTCCCACCATTCATCACCATTTAATTCTTTCAATTGAATTTATTATTCGAAAAGTGTCTTTTCACATGCATTTAAGAACACCAGAATCTTCACATTCGCGATATAGACAAAAACTGTGAGTGACTATATCTCGAGAGGGGAGAGTTCGTAAACAAATCTTTTCGCACGCGCCTTATCTAAATTAAGAAAAACAAGGGTGGTAGCCAGACAAGGAAAAGGATTAAGATTGCGGGTTCGCATAATTCTAGACGATCTGAGAAAGGGAAATGAATTATTTGCAAACTTAAAAGAGTTATTTTTAGGACATGAAATATGGGCGTAGGGAGAGGGAGGCAGGGGGCAGATGCCCCCCCCCCGAGACCTTCACATTTACATTAGATATGGCTTAAAAAGAAGATGGTTAGAAAAGTAGTTGATAAAAGGCCCTCCATCACACTATCGACTGCCCCCCCCTAGAAAATATGCTGCCTACGCCCATGCATGGAAATTATGTAAAAGGCGGATGCTAACAGCCCTTTAGAGTGTAAATTTTTTAGGTACTTTTGAAAGAGCTTTCTTTCGATAAAGTTTCTTTTATGCTCTCATGAGGGGAGCGTGAAAACTAAGGTTTTTAACTTTTGACAGTATAAAACTAAAAAACAAAGTCTTTAATTTAGAGAGGGGACGGCAGGTAAAATTAGACCTATGTCTCTTGCACTCTAAACGAAAGACATCTTTTATTATCAGAGTGGAAAAAGGATGCTTTTGCTGCCAATTAATATATCATATTGTGTTGTTCTATTTTCAAACAACTTTGATGATGTGAAATAGCGGCCTTAGTTAAATCTCTGCGTAAAATACTTATGTAAAAAATCGTGTTATATTTAAAATAGATGCAGAACTGGGAGGCGAGAAGATTTTTCTATGTGGTAAAAACAGGAACATTATGTATCGCTCCCTCCCCCCTTTAGGGTCACATGCAAGCCTAGGCTACAGACTAATTATTGTCTTATTGTTTAGAATTTTTCCTTTGAGTGCCCAATTTTTTATAAGAAATTTGCATACTTTAGGTACTTTTTTTTCATGTTGAAATGGTTTAGGTTGAGAGAAAATGAGACCTATTTTTCCGTTTATTTTCGGGCTATTAAAGTTTGATTTATTCTTGTTCTAGATTTTAAAACATTTCGAAAGTTATCCTATGGGTTTATAGCCTACGGAGCTATCTAAATTTGACAATTTACCCCCCCCCCCTAAAAATTTCTTTTTAGGGCAAAGGAGTTGCACATCGAATTTCGAAATCGGGTGCTTTTTCCTATGTATGAGACCCCTACATTAATTTTGAGCAATGTCCCCAACCAGACAAGAAGGCGAGAACCACTGTTGAAACCCCTGTGAGGGCATCTGTTGTTCAGTATGGCCATTGGCCAAGACCTTCAGCGCAGTGTACCCCGCGTATACAAGCCCATGACATCGCTGATCCGTCCCCCCACCTATACAAGTATTGCCAGGGCCTTCAAGACCAACGCCCACTATAAAAGGCGAGAATGTGCCTCCTTCAGCCCTCAACATGCAAGCTGCAAATCATATTGTAAGTTTTTAAATTTTATTTCCGCTAATGATTTTTCTCCCAAGTCAATTTGAAGGACAGAGAATTGTACTGTTAGACTTCAAAATAATTCCAGATTCTAATTTGCGTAATAAAGGGTTCGATAAGAGATGCGAGACTTAACGGTCACCATTTATCGTATGTTCCGGAAAATCATGAAATTAACGGACTTGCAATAACGGATGTAATTCTAAGCAGATTGGTTTATACACATTGAAAATAGGCTATATTCAGGAGATGATCTGAAAGGACTTAGACTACCCCTTTCAAAACCAAGTAAATACCCTAATTTTTTCTCAAGAAAATAAAAAGTATTAATGAGAAACTTTTAGGGGGGTTGTTTGAACAAAATCAAAATCTTCTATGTCTCGCTTGGATTATAAATATGTTATATCACCAATGCATAGGGGGGGGAGTGGCTATTAAATTGGAACTTTTAGGATATATAGATCGGGGAACATTGAATTAACCAAATGGTACTATGTGCACAAAGATATTGCTATTACTAAGCGTTTTTTTTAAGCACATGTTTTAAATGATATGAAAATAATAATCCAATTTAAAAAATAGGGTGATTTAGACACTTTGAAAATAAGCTATTTTCTTTATAGATTGCATTGGCTCCATATGCGCTATCTCCCCCATCAGCTTAAGAAACAAGTCACGAAATAGAGTTTCGTGACAATCGGATAACTGAAATTACAGCTATTGACAAACAAGATCTCGATCGATATGGTAAATTCTTATGTTATGGCAATGGTAGTATTAACTTAGACGAAATACCTTCTGATATTGACAATTTATTGAGTAATTACTTAGATGTAGACACTAGTACAGTTGAGCAAAGCATTGCAGTTAGTCCAGAGGGCGACTTACCATGGCTAAGCCTGAATACAATGCAAATTTTAGATAATTTTACAAAGAGCTAAATGAGAACCCTGCCCCCACTGATTTAATGAATATAGTCCCAGTTCAAACAAATTTAATTGAAAATGAAATGACTTGGGCTGATTCTCACAGCCCAAATACACTCGATGGTATGCTAAGTGAACTGGGATATTTTAATGCACGGACCAGCCCTATTGTTGAACAACGTGGGGGACGAGGTGGCGATAATAATATACAAGAGGGAGAGGGTAATGATATACAATTCTCGTCACTACCGGAATTTCAACAAACAATTTCGATATTGAATACAATAGTCGTTTATACTGCAAAATTTGGGGATCCGTTTAATTCACGTATGGAGCGAAATTTTATAACCGACCCCATTTTCGTCGTTCATGAATATGTAGAGAGAATTCGTGCACTTTTATAAAACCGGATTCAGTTGTCGGGGGAGGGGTGTAGGGATTCCATTAAGGCCTCAATTGTTTAAAAATATTTTATTTGAATGAGGGTCATAGTGAAGTGTACGACCATTATGTACACACCGAGATGTTGGTGTTGCACTCTCATTTGGAAAATTATGAGACAGTCCTTATTCAATGGATTGACAATATTATTCCGTATCTCAAAAATTATAATGAGAACGGGAGTGGTTCTGTAGTTTTATTTATTGAAAATTTAAGTGTAAATATCTGTGGATTTAAAAAAGATTTTATTTTAAGAGGGGGGCTGGTGGGCCAGGGTCTAGTTTTAAAATATCATTCTGATTTAGAATGATGCAAGAGCGTTCAACGAATCTGTTTCGAAATAGTTCAAAAATGTTTCAAGTACACTTTCCTCATATCAGCTTTCGAACCCCTAACACATGACGCTTCAAGGAAATATTTGTACTACTGGGCTGTGCATGGGAAGGAACGGTCTGATTCTTCCCCAGTAGATTTCTCTTGTTTAGCGGGAAAATTTCTGGTAACACTCAAAGGAATAGATATTTTTGAACTGGCCAACGCCCATTTAAATATCGGTGTTACTGTGCTCCAATACGAAACAGAATTTCAAGAGGGTATTCGTTCTAATAAAAAAGGTGTAATATTCCCAGTAAGGGCCCCGTCGATTGAATTGGCGAAACACTGGGTTTGGTTGTTGCATACACCACCTATTGAACCCAATTCAATTGGTCATTTCAATCCTATTATGTATCAGTAGAGTTCAGTAGTATTAGTAGTAGTATCAGTAGTAGTAGAGTTCTATTATGTATCAGTAGTATTATCCATCAGTACAGTTCTGGGAGGGGGTAAGGATCTAGGGGTACCATACTACTTTCCAACATTTCTGTCCCAATTTCGTAGTGATTTAAAGCTACAAAATCACATGAAGCATTGCAGGCGTCACGGATATAAATCGAAGGAAACAGTTTCGGGTGACAGGGCCATCGTGAGATTTAAAATTTCCAGAATACTCTCCTGCAAAGCTATAAAATAAGTTTGGATTGTGAAGCTAAGCTGGTGGATGTGAAACACCACCAATTTCCGAATCGTATCAAAGAACATCAAGCTATTGCGGTTTCTTATGCCCACGCACAAAGAGACCACTCTAACACAATGCAACTGTTGGAAATAATCGATACATTGGACGAGCATGAGTTCATGACCAAAGCATTGAATAAATTAATTGTCACTGCAAATACAGCTATTTCTCGTTTGAGAAATACCCACTACCCGATGATAATGTAAGTAGAGGAGTATCGAAATGTTAAAAATCCGAACATAGTTGAGGTTGAAAAGGAGCACTCGGAAGAAAACGCTCAAAAATAAGGAACTAGGGTGAAAAGAGGGGGAAGGGGAAAGTTAGGATCGGAGATTACTCGTGGTAAGAAAGTTTGTCAGGAGGTAGTAATTTTCGAGGTGTAGCAAATCAATCATGCAATGTGAATGTAAGCCAACAGTTTTTTATACCGGTTTTTATTCACAATTCAAATTATGATCTAAAATTTATTTTACTGGCTTTGGCACGTATGCACAGGGAGGGAAGGGGAGCAGATTGTCCAGGGGTAAACAACTCATTTACCTACAATATTATCCCCAAACATGCTGAGAAGCTGGTGCTTTTAGAGTTGAAATGGCAGGTAGTGAATAATGAGCATATGTGCTGGAATAAAAACCGTTTTCTAGATTCATACAGTTTTTTCCCCAAGGCTCTGAGTCAACTGATTCAAGTGCAGAAAAGTGAAAATTTTGATGGTTTCCGTCTGTTTAAAAAACGCTTTCCAGACAGTGAAATGTATGATTTACTGACCTGTAAAGGCATTAATGCGTATGAATATTACTGCTCTGGCGCGAGGTTAAGTGAGGAGAAACTACCCCCCATTGAAGCATTCTATAATTCACTTACCAATAGTGAATGTACCGACGAAGACTATGAATTTGCCAAGAGGGTATGGGCTAAGGGTAATTGTAAAAATGGTTAGGATTATTGTAGAATGTACTGGACGAGTGACGTATTGGTTCTTTTGAATATTGTGTGCAAAAACACAAATAAAATTTATTCAGAATTTGGGCTAGACATTGAGTTTGATTTTTCCATTCCACAGCTGGGGATGAATTTAATTCTAAAAACTATCAGGAAAGAAATATGGTTTATCACTGATTTGTATCAACACATTTATTTATTAATATCTATGAGAGGTATGTGGGTTTTTCACGGGGATCACGTTCTAACAATGGATCCAACTGGACAAGACACCGGTGTAAAGTCTAATACAGTTTTTCTTGACCCGAACTCATTGTACCCCTCGGCAATGTCTCACTACTGTTTACCTTGTGGCAATAATAAATGGCTTGAGAATCCTTTTGACATCCCCTTAATTCACACTGTCGAGGAAAATGATCTAAATGGATGGTTCTTTGGAATTTACGAGCACATACCAGTGGAACTTCGAGATACAGTAAAATATTTCGTATTCCTGTATGTCAATATACATGTGACCAAGGAGTCTTTAAGTCCATAAAATCGGTCTTTGGTCGAGGATATGGGCATGCACTGGACCCCCTCGAAGCAGAAATTAATTGCAGTTCAGGACCATTTTCGTGCGTGAATAGACCTGTGACCAAGGACTCATTGAGCCCATACAATCGGCCTTTGGTCGAGGATACGGGCATGCACTGTAACCCCCTCCAAGCAGAAATTAATTGCAGATCTGGACCCGAAACAGAATATTGTTTTTCACCATGTTCTTTTGCGACGGATGGTGAGCAATGGTTTCAGGGTCTCGAAAATACACAGGGCCCTGCAATTCAATCAGAAACCCTACTTGAAAGCGTTTATTGACACCTTTGTCAGTAAATGTTCACAGGCAAAAAGTAAAGCTGAAAAAGAAATGTAAAAACTTATTTTAAATTCAGCTTACGGAAAAATGTGTGAAAGCTTACGAAACAGATGACATCGTGACATCGTAATATGTCCACAAAAATGTGCACGAATTATCGCCGATCCCAATTTTACAACATTCACGAGCATAGAGCCGAATATGGTTCTTCTACACAGAAAAAAGAAAAATGTTGTACTGAATAAGAATATAGCGGGGGGCAGTTCAGTACTGGAAATTTCCAAGAAACTCATGTTGTCCTTCTTTTACAATGTGTGCGGGGTTCTCTGACCAAGGAAGGGAAAGCTTCATGTTTATTATGGTAACAAAGATTTTCTCTTTTTAAAATTCCAAACCGGGATATATTAGTCTATTTGAAAAATCGGTAGCATAATAACTAGCGAATGGACAACACCGATAGGAATGATTCCCTCTACTAAATCTGTGCTTTACCCTGAAAGAGCTAGGTTTTGAGGAGGGAGACAATAGATATAGATGACAGTACACAATTGAAGCATCAAATACAAAATTCCACATTATTGTACGGAAATACCAAAACCATAGGCTAGGTTAGCTTACATACGTCTTCTCGAGCACAGAGACCTTGTCGCATATAAATGACATGGCATTTTTTCCCACTCTAACAGTATAGTTCCTATACTGTAGAGAGTGAATTGCTAGCACTTTTGCTCTTGGCACTAGACAGCTGTCTACACAGTTTCTGTAGAAACTCAGGTCGAAATTATTTTTTACAAATTGTGTAGGCCTTTGCATGCCTGCTTTATATCCTTGTCGTGTGTTTCCGCTCAGTAAACTTTAGGACCAGGGAACACCCCATTGGACATTAAATCACTCCCCGTCTCTGATTTTAACATTAATAGTTGATTGGGGGCCTTACGTTTCACCAACTGCAAATTTATGCTTTACCCTGGAAAAGGCCTAGAGCTTTCGAGCACTATTTTATTGCTCTGTTTGGTTTAATGGAGTTCTTTACATTTCTTTGAAAAACGGGAATTTTTTCTTAGGACGCAAACCTTCTATAGTTTTAGAGGCTAACCATATTTTTACTTTGTTTTAATATTAAGTAAACTGCAAATTTATGTTTTACATTGGAAAGGCATAAAGCTTTCGAGCGCTACTCTTGTTAATTTCTACTTGTTTTTAGTTTGACTCAGTTATCTATTGTATTTTCGGTTCGTTTTGGGTTCAATTTATTTTTTCAATGCTGATTTGAAGAAGTTTTACAATCTATAGATTATTTTATTTTATTTTATTGCTCTTTTTTGGTTTAATGGAGTTCTTTAAATTTCTTTAAAAACAGCAATTTTGCCTTAGTACGCAAACCTTCTATAGTTTTAGAGGCTAACCGTACTTTTATTTTGTTTTAATTTTACATGAGGAGGGAGGTTTCCAGGGGTGAAATTTTCAGGGGGAAATTTTACCGATTTTTCCCGGATTTTTTTTCGAGGAGATGGAGCCAGATTTCCTGGCATTATCTAAAATCCGGGCAGAAATTAAATTTAAGAAAACTTTGTTTTATTTTATTATTTAATCAATTACCAAGAACCGCTCTTCGATAGATTACTAAAGAACCTCCATTTTTAAGTTGAAATTTTGCTCCTATTGTTTCGAGATTAGATTTTGAATTTGTCAGTTACCCAAATCTGTTCTTCGCTAGATTAACCAAAGTGATCGGAACCTTCTAAGGACCTTGCACATTCCCTATGTAAGTTGAAGTTTAACTGTTTTCAGTTTAAAAATTTGCTTTTGAATTGGTCAATTACCAAAATCTGTTCCTAAGAACCTTAAATGCCCCCTTCTTAAATACAATCTTAGCTCTTATTATTTTCGATTGTCTTTCAGATTTCACCTTTACTAAGAGCTGTTCCCCGTTAAATTGCCAAAGACACCCATAACCTCCTAAGAACCTTACATAACCCTTTTTAGCTCTTTTGTCTTAGGGATTTGCTCCTCAAATTTTAAATTAGAAAATGTGTGCTTCGTTCTATTATTAAAGACGATCAGAACCTCAGAACAACATTAAATGTCTCCTCTTAGAATTAAATCTTAACTTTTTTTAGTTGATGAATTTGTTTTCAAATGTTTATCGCATAAAAAATAAACTGAAAGACTTGTGTTTCAGGAGTCGTTCTTAAAGAATTGGGACAGAATTCAAACTTTAGCTCAAAGAGCTAGGTGTTGAGGAGGGAGTCAATAGATATCAATGACAGTACACAATTGAAGCATCAAATATAAAATTCGAAATTATTGCACGGAAATACCAAAACCATAGGTTAGGTTAGGTTAGCTTACGTACAACCTAGCCTAGAGCTTTAGAGCACTATTTTATTGCTCTGTTTGGTTTAATGGAGTTCTTTACATTTCTTTAAAAACAGGGATTTTGTCTTAGGAGGCAAACCTTCTATAGTTTTAGAGGCTAACCGTATTTTAATTTGTTTTAATATTTAGTAAACTGCAAATTTATGTTTTACTTTGGAAAGGCATAGAGCTTTCGAGTACTAATCTTGTGAATTTCTGCTTGTTTTTAGTTTGACTCGGTTATCTATTGTATTTTCTGTTCCTTTTGGGTCCAATTTATTTTTTCAATGCTGATTTGAAGAAGTTTTACGATCTATAGATTATTTTGTTTTATTTTATTGCTCTTTTTTTGGTTTAAAGGAGTTCTTTAAATTTCTTTAAAAACAGCAATTTTGCCTTAGGACGCAAACCTTCTATAGTTTTAGAGGCTAACCGTACTTTTATTTTGTTTTAATTTTACATGAGGAGGGAGGTTTCCAGGGGTACTATTTTCAGAGGGAAATTTTACCGATTTTTTCCGGATTTTTTTTTTCGAGGAGATGGAGTCAGATTTCCTGGCCTTATCTAAAAAACAGACAGAAATTAAATTTAAAAAACTTAGTTTTATTTTATTATTTAATCAATTACCAAGAACCGCTCTTCGATAGATTACTAAAGAACCTCCCTTTTTAAGTTGAAATGTTGCCCCTATTGTTTTGAGATTAGATTTTGAATTTGTCAGTTACCCAAATCTGTTATTCGCTAGATTAACCAAAGTGATCGGAACCTTATAAGGACCTTGTATATTCCCTATGTAAATTAAAGTTTAGCTCTTGTCACTTTAAAAATTTGCTTTTGAATTAGTCAATTACCAAAATCTGTTCTTAAGAACCGTAAATTCTCCCTTCTTAAAAACAATCTTAACTCTTTTTATTTTGAATTGTCTTTCAGATTTCACCTTTACTAAGAGATCTTAACCGTTAAATTGCCAAAGACACCCAGAACCCCCTAAGAACCTTACATGTCCCTTTTAAATTAAATTTTAGCTCTTTTGTCTTTGGGATTTGCTCCTCAAATTTTTAAATTAGGAAATGAGTGCTTCGTTCTATTATTAAAGACGATCAGAACCTCAGAACAACATTAAATGTCTCCTCATAGAGTTAAATCTTAACTTTTTTTAGTTGATGAATTTGTTTTCAAATGTTTATCGCATAAAAAATAAACTGAAAGACTTGTGTTTCTGGAGTCGTTCTTAAAGAATTGGGACAGAATTCGAACTTTAGCTCAAAGAGGTAGGTGTTGAGGAGGGAGCCAATAGATATAAATGACAGTACACAATTGAAGCATCAAATACAAAATTCCAAATTATTTCACGGAAATACCAAAACCATAGGTTAGGTTAGGTTAGCTTACGTACAACCTAGCCTAGAGCTTTAGAGCACTATTTTATTGCTCTGTTTGGTTTAATGGAGTTCTTTACATTTCTTTGAAAACTGGGATTTTGTCTTAGGACTCAAACCTTCTATAGTTTCAGAGGCTAACCATATTTTCACTCTGTTTCAATATTTAGTAAACTGCCAATTTATGCTTTACCTTGGAATGGCATAGAGCTTTTGAGAACTACTCTTGTTAATTTCTGCTTGTTTTGAGTTTGACTCGGTCATCTATTGTATTTTCTGTTCGTTTTTGGTCCAATTTATTTTTTAAATGCTGATTTGAAGAAATTTTACGATCTATAGATTATTTGAATTTATTTTATTGCTCTTTTTTGGTTTAATGGAGTTCTTTAAATTTCTTTAAAAACAGGGATTTTGTCTTAGGACGCAAACCATCTATAGTTTTAGAGGCTAACCATATTTTTACTTTTTTTTAATATTCAGTAAACTGCAAATTTATGCTTTACCTTGGAAAGGCATAGAGCTTTCGAGAACTACTCTTGTTAATTTCTGCTTGTTTTGAGTTTGAATCGGTCATCTATTGTATTTTCTGTTCGTTTTGGGTCCAATTTATTTTGTCAATGCTGATTTGAAGAAGTTTTACGATCTATAGATTATTTGGTTTTATTTTATTTCTCTTTTTTTGGTTTAATGGAGTTCTTTAAATTTTTTTAAACACAGGGATTTTGTCCTAGGACGCAAACCTTCTATAGTTTTTTACCGTATTTTTACTTTGTTTTAATGTTCAGTAAACTGCAAATTTATGCTTTACCTTGGAAAGGCATAGAGCTTTCGAGAACTACTCTTGTTAATTTCTGCTTGTTTTGAGTTTGACTCAGTTATCTATTTTATTTTCGTTTCGTTTAGAGTTCAATTTTATTTTTAATGCTAATTAGAGGAAGTTATACAATCTATAGATTACTTTGTTTTATTTTATTGCTTTTTTTTTGGTTTAGAGGAGCTCTTTAAATTTCTTAAAAAACTGGAATTTTGTCTTAGGACGAAACCATCTATAGTTTTAGAGGCTAACCGTATTTTTACTTTGTTTTAATATTCAGTAAACTGCAAATTTATGCTTTACTTTGGAAAGGCATAGAGCTTTCGAGCACTATTTTATTGCTCTGTTTGGTTTAATGGAGTTCTTTACATTTCTTTGAAAACTGGGATTTTGTCTTAGGACGCAAACCTTCTATAGTTTTAGAGGCTAACTATATTTTTACTTTGTTTTAATATTCAGTTAACTGCAAATTTATGCTTTACCTTGGATAGGCATAGAACTTTCGAGAACTACTCTTGTTAATTTCTGCTTGTTTTGAGTTTGACCCGGTCATGTATTGTATTTTCTGTTCGTTTTGGGTCCAATCTATTTTTTCAATGCTGATTTGAAGAAGTTTTATGATCTATAGATTATTTTATTTTATTTTATTGCTCTTTTTTGGTCTAATTGAGTTCTTTACATTTATTTAAAAACTGTGATTTTTGGTTAGGACTCTAACCTTACATAATTTTAGAAGCTAACCGTATTTTTACGTTGTTTTAATATACGGATGAAGTCATATTTTTAGTTTACTTGGGAAATGTCTAGAGATTTCGAGCACTACTGTATTGTCCTGTTTGGTTTAATGGAGTTCTTTACATTTCTTTGAAAACTGGGATTTTGTCTTAGGACGCAAACCTTATATAGTTTTAGGGGCTAACTATATTTTTACTTTGTTTTAATATTCAGTAAACTACAAATTTATGCTTTACCTTGGAAAGGCATAGAGCTTTCGAGAACTACTCTTGTTAATTTCTGCTTGTTTTGAGTTTGACTCGGTCATCTATCCTATTTTCTGTCCGTTTTTAGTCCAATTTAATTTTTAAATGCTTATTTGAAGAAATTTTACGATCTATAGATTATTTGGATTTATTTTATTGCTCTTTTTTGGTTTAATGGAGTTCTTTAAATTTCTTTAAAAACTGGAATTTTGTTTTAGGACGCAAACCATCTATAGTTTTAGAGGCTAACCGTATTTTTGCTTTGTTTTAATATAAAGTAAACTGTAAATCTATGTTTTACCTTGGAAAGGCATAGAGCTTTCGAGCACTATTTTATTGCTCTTTTTGGTTTAATGGAGTTCTTTATATTTATTTGAAAACTGGGATTTTGTCTTAGGACACAAACCTTCTGAAGTTTTCGTAGTTAACCGTATTTTCACATCTTTCCCTTGTTTATTAACCAGAAAATTCATACTTTACCTTAGAAAGGCACCAAACTTTCAAGCAATGAACATCTTAATTTCCGTTGGTTTTGTGTTTTGAATCAGTTATCAATTTTATTTCATACTCATTTTGGGTTCAATTTAATTTTTCAATACTGATTTGAAGAAGTTTTACGATCTACAGATAATTTGGTTTTATTTTATTGCTATTTTTCTTGGTGTAATGGAGTTCTTTAAATTTATTTAAAAACTGGAATTTTTTGTTAGGACGCTAACTATCTATAGTTTTAGAAGCTAACCGTATTTTTACTTTTTTTTAATAATTGGAAAAATGCAAATTTATGCTTTACCCTGGAAAAGTATAGAGCTTTCGAGCACTATTTTATTGCTCTGTTTGGTTTAATGGAGTTCTTTACATTTCTTTGAAAACTGGGATTTTGTCTTAGGACGCAAACCTTCTATAGTTTTAGAGGCTAACTATATTTTCACATTGTTTTAATTGGGAGATGAAACAGAAAAAAAGGCTTTTTATAAACTATAGTGGCTTTTACGATAAAATCATATGACCATACATTTCTCTGGTTCAATAAAATGTAATCTCGTAGTTTGATTGTGGTATTGGACCTTTCAACTATACCGAACAAAAACAATAGCTATTTGAAGCTATGTGGAAATTCTTCATTAATATAAAGTCAGAAACATGGAAATTATTATGTAAATGCATATTTCAATGAAATAATAGCCTTCTTGATAATTTAATAAACTTTTACTTTCAGAACTCCGTAATGAAGCCCAGAGCCTATAGTTTTTAATCATGTTTGATCTTCTTTCGGGATAAATCTGTGAAACTTCCTATCAAGTATACCCCTATGGCTTGAAATAACCCATTTTGTCGTAAATGCCGATCTATAGTGTTCGAATTGTTGAGCATAAGCACATGTGCGAACGTATTCCATCATAAGTGTAGAAGAGGCAAAACCCCTATCATAGTTGTCATGAGTAATGAACCTTTGCAATAAGAGCTATCCTAGCAAATAAAACAAAATGATTTTAGTGTCCTATGAGTAAAGTGCTTAAAAAATGTATCTGAATCCGTTTATTAATAAAAAAAAATGTGTACAACAACAATGTCTTTTTATTCTTCACTTTAGATTTTTTTTTCTTCGGTGTATGCACAATTTCAACTAACTAAGGTTAAGTTTGTTAAAGACGAGCTATTTTCTTTCGAAACCATATAAAATCAGAAAAAATGTCAAATGTTTCTTTATAAGCTACGCAATTGGACTAAAAAATGATGAAATTATAGACAGTTTCGATTAGCTATTGGTAAGTTTGTTAAAGACGAGCTATTTTCTTGCGAAACCATACAAAATGAGAAAAAATGTTAAATGTTCCTTTATTAGCTACTCAGTTGGACTAAAAATGAAGATATTTATAGACAGTTTCGATTAGCTATGGCTAAGTTTGTTAAAGACGAGCTATTTTCTTGCTACACCAAACATAATCAGAAAAAAATTTTAAATGTTCCTTTATTAGCTACGTAATTGGACTAAAAATTAAGATATTTATAGACAGTTTCTATTAGCTGTATGTAAGTTTTTTGAAGACGAGCTATTTTCTTGCGAAAACCCACAAAATTTGCTCTGATTCTTAAACTACAGATTAACTAAATTTTATTAGGGGAGAAAGAAAGATTCAACGTTTCGTGAGCGTCTGAAAACTGTTTCTAGCCAAGAATTTTATCAGATCGGTCAAGAATGTGTTTGGAAAAGGACGTTTTCACTGTGTATTAATTTAAAAGTGTTGGTTCTTTTAATATGGATTTTATAGATGGATGTTTGTAAGAATAGCTGATGCGCTAAGGATCGTAAATAGAAATAGTTATAATGAGGAAACATTTTTTTTTTGTCCACGGGGGGTGGGGTGGGGTGGGAATAAAAAAAAAAATAGGGTAACATTCTAAATGACATATTTGAAAATATGAGGTAAAAAGTAACAAAATTGGATGGTCATACCATCTGCTTGTTTGAATTCTGAAAGATGAGGTCAAAGTTGACGTTTTGCTAACTTTTTTCTTACACATTTTTAACTCTTAATTTGAGCCTCTATATTAAAAATTGGGGAGTGTCCTCCAAAAAAAGTTGGAATGGTGGAAAGGGGGTCTTGGGGGTTGTGGAGAGGTGGCCCCTGGAGGTTGAGGTCCATTGTGGTTAGAGTCATTGATGGTTCATACTCATAATTCTCTCACTAATCCAATATTGTATACTTGTGTATTATAGGGACCACAGAGTTTCAACCCAAATCATCCTCAAAAATGTCTCAAACTGTTTCACCCAAAAAAATCCTTAAAATGTCGACTAATTTGTTTCGCCCAAATAATCTCCTAAAATTAATTTCCGAATGTTCCTTTGTTTCGGCATCCTTTTGTGATGTAGGAGAAACCTTACGTAAATCCATTGTCCTAGAAATAGGTGTCAATGATCTTGTCCCGTTAGTGTTTCCGACTCCTATAATTGGCCTAGAAAGAGACACGTGATCCTGTCCCGTTAGAAACTCTGACCTGGTAATGATGTAAACTTCTGTCTGTATTCAAGAAACATCTATGAACCATCAAACCACATAACCAACAAAAACACTCCTAACCATCAAACAATATCAAGCAACATAACCAACAAACAATATAACCATCAAATTGGCCTTGAAAGAGCCACGTGATCTTGTTTGCCCAGTATTCCTAGTCCTCTGATTGGCTGAATCTTGTTCGCCCTGTAAGTTAAGGGTGCCCTCTGTTGCTAGCCCAGAAATGGTGACCTCCTCCCTACGGTTTCGGTTGTTTCGGACTAGGATCGAAATCTTACACTGACCCGAATTAGAAACGAATAAAGTTTCTATAGTTGCTCCTTATCTACTGGTCAATCTGGTAAAGGTCTTTTGCTTCATAGATGGCAGAGGGCCAATTTTGGTAGGAGATATGTTTTTATGTCTTAGCTCAATGACAGCCTATCATAGGTGTTCAAACTATTCATGAAAAATAATAAACATCTTAAACTAAGCTTTTATACAACTACACCCTTTGATGGTGGAACGACGATTTTTGCAATAAACAGTAGGAAAAAAAGTTGTCATCAATCCAGACTGTGATTTACCATTTTCAGTATAAAAAGAGAAACAAAAATTTTAATTATTTGGTCTGTAAAGCAAAAAAGCTTTGACTATTTTTCTTGTACAAAGATTTTACAATATAATTTTGTACTCTATTTTCAAAGGCGTTACCTTTATTTGTTTTACCCCATTTTTTTTTCATTTTGGTGTCCTAGCATGCTGAAAAAACAAAAACAAAAAAAAAACCTGATGAAGTTATCAATATTGTTGGCAACTAGTAAAAATAAAGATTCTAAACAGACTATATATATATCTACAAAATACCAAAGAGGATTTGATAAATCTCAGTAAAAAAAAAAACAGAAAATAAATAAAAAACTTGTGCAAAGCTAACATACAAAATTCCGTCACAGATAAAATAATCTATTACGCTTCGGAAACTTGCATAAACAAACTGTTACTTTTGAAATATGTTTAGAAATATGTAGTCAATATTAAGTAAATAAAAAAGTTATCAATATGTGGGAGAAGTTTAACTAACAGGTCCTTTTTCTGAAAAGTTTTTACATAAATGACATTTCTAAAAGATACTAGTAAAAGTAAAGATTCTAAACAGACTACATATATACAAAATACCAAAGAGGATTGATAAACCTCAGTAAAAAAAAAAAAAAAAAAAAAAAAAAAAAAAACAAAAAAAAAAACCTGTGCAATGCAAACATACAAAATTCCGTCACAGATAAAACAATCTATTACGCTTCGGAAAATAGCATAAACAAACTGTTACTTTTGAAATATGTTCAGAAATATGCAGTCAATATTAAGTAAATAAAAAAGTTATCAATATATTGGAGAAATTTAACTAACAGGTCTTTTTTCTGAAATGTTTTTACATAAATGACATTTTTAAAAGATAGAAAAAGATTCATTGTCCTTCAGCTATCGTTTTTTCAAATGTTCTAGAATTTTTTGTTGAAAACGAAAAGAATAACTAAATGAGCATAATAAAATATTAAATTCAGCCCCACACAAAGATTTTTCAAAGGTCAACCTACGTTCATGGGTATAGACAAGGGTTGAGGATTGCCCTTGTCCCTTCTAGAAAACTCAACGAATTCTGAAAAATTGTCAAAAGCAAATTTAAAGCTAAGCTATTGCTGCATCAAATTAAATTTGATGCAAAGTAGTGGCACCACTTTGAGGGGGGGGGGTATTCCCCTATAGCTTTTTCACCACTCTATATTATATTTTTCACTCCCTCCCTATATTTTAAAAATACCTAAAAATTTGGTATTTTCATTGAAAAAAATTACCTTTTTGGGGTTTTTTATTGAAAAAAAAGGAAAATACCCCTCCTCCACAGAATTATCGTGCGTTGGCAGCACTGATCCAAAGCTGATAAAATCCCCCATCCGGGACCGGCTGGCTGCTCCAACCCCCACCCACAAGTCTAGGAAGAATCATTTGTTTTTCCCATGCATATATCGTTGCCCCTGACAAGCTTAGAATCCAAAATAGAGATCTCATTTGAGAGCTTATTATGTCTAAATATATTGTTATGATATATCAAGTTTTATTTAAAAACAGATTATATATTCATAAATAATGAACAAAAAACCAATAAGGACATAAACGAAAGTAAATAGTAAATACAAACAAATTCCCACATCCATCAAAAACACAGACTGTCTTAGGAGATGGGCGAAACAGTTGCTAGGTATTACAGCTTGCTAACTACAAGTCAGTTTTTGGATTGGAATTTCAGTTCCGAGCCTGATAAGGTGATTTTTTATTGCTGATTTGCATAGAAACAGTTTCCATTCTACCTGATTGTTTTTAGGATATCAGTCTTTTTTCCTTTTTTATTGATTGATAACAGACTAGGTTATGGCTTATGCATATTTGATAGCAATAAATAAGGAAGGCTTGAAAAGGTAAACCATTCTAAAGCTACATAATGGACACACATGTGCAGGGATGTTCCTTGTCCTAGTGGCACTCTTGGTAAAATTAACCTCTCCCCTTTGAAAAATGTTATGTGTAGTAGCAAATGGGTAACACAATTGTCAGTAAAAGAAAGACCGTGGCCACGGCGTTCCCGGTCATGGAACTTAATGCAGCTTGGTCCAGTTCCCTTCCCACCTTTGAACAGCCCTTTACCTGTGTAACTAAAAGATCCATGAAAACACACAACTAAAGATGCTAATTGAAAATTTTAAGATAGATGATGATTCCTTGCTTAAAGCTTTTTAATACATTTCTATCGATGAAATATTTTGTTATCTTTCGTGCTAGATAGAATTAGAATATCTAGATAGAACTACATAGAATATTTTTCGTGCTACAACAGAGTATATGACAAAAAGTAAAAAAAAATTATATGTTTAGAAATATGTTTTTAAATCACTAGCTTAAAGGAAAATGTAAAACAAAACCGATTACAACACTAGTCATGAACAAAAGAGAGATACAGAGAAATATAGACAGACAAATAGAGAGTAAATTGTGAGCGGTGGCACGATGCAAGACATGGTAATTGTACAGCAAGTTGATAAAGTTACTCATATCATATTTCACAGAGAGATGAAGATAATCGTCGAGCTGTCAAATTCCATTTTTTACAGAATAGAGATGGACTAAGTGAAATAATTTCTATAGAATTTCACAAAGAACACTCAAGAGAAACCCTTTTAAAAATAGCTTCTTAGCTCAGCCACGTGTGGTTCTGTTAGCTTTTTGATTTATTCTTTATTTTAAAATGCCGTTTAGGGTTCTCTATTCTGTCCAATGTCCATTATTTTTCTTATGCATACTTCCTTTCTTTTTCTTCTTCTTTACTATTTTGTCTATAGATTATGAAGGGCAATCCCTTCTCTCTTTTTTCTGCATTGATATACTAATCAGGCCATCAGTCTCCTCGGGGGAAAATTGAATTACAACGAGTTCTTGTGTTTGTTTTCACTAAGGTTCTACTACTCTATTATTCAAAAAAAAAATTATTTAACGCCCTTATCTAATAAACTACCTATTTTCAGAATGTTTTCTATTGAGCGTATTTTCTATTGAATATTTGTAAAATGCCTTCTTTGAGCTGAGTTATCGTTTAACGATAGTCGGGTCATAGGTTTAACCTAAAAAATTAATAAAAAACTAGCCTTGTTCTGGGCTCGTACTGCTGCAGTAGTGATGACACAAGAGGCTTAGCGTTTTGGGATTATGAGGCTGATTTTGGCACGGTAACATCCCAGCTAAGCTGCTTGACTTAAAACCTTTACCTTGGTTCGTATTTATATAAAGAATTCATTCCGTGAAAGATAACTCTTCAAGATACTGTGTGATGTTTCAATAAACACGCAAAAAGGTTGAATTGAAAATCAAGTATTTTACAGTAGGCATCAAGACTGGCTAATTGTAGAAAAAAAAGCTAAGACAGATAGTCCGAGTAATTGAGAGGCAAAAATCTTTAAATGGGACGGGTAAATGGCGGGAGTAAGTATGACTCTCTTATTGGACAAGTACTTGTGTGTTAGCTTTTGGAAAGGCACGCCTGCCTAGAGTGTCAGGCAGGTTGGCCAAGAATTTAAAATTGACATAGGACCATTAGATTACCTGGAATGAGAGGCAAACAAGGCACGCCCGCCTATAGTCTTAGGAAGGTTGACTAAGAATTTAGAATGCGTCTTAAAATCTTCATTTGCTCTTCTAATAGTATTTTATTATTCAAAAAAATTTAAGCCTCGTAGATTTTTGCTTAGTTTTTTTATTATCTTTCTTTTCTTCTCTTTTCTTCTTCATTTATCTTATATACGCAAAAGCTAAATATTTTTCTTATAAACCTGTTCTATCTAAATTTATTAGTTTTTTTCAGCCTCTTTGTCTAAGAGGTCATCCAGCCTCTTCAGGGGTGGGATTTTCTTTTAAGTTTGATCCCTGATGGCCTAAAAAATAGAATAGAATAGAATAAAAAAATAGAATGTTCTAAAAAAATAGAATAGAATATAAAATAGAATAGCAAAGAAATGTATGAGTATTTATTCAAAAACAATCACATTATACATAGCACTGGGCTCTTGAAAATCAATAAAACTATTTAATATATAAAACTGAAAGTTCTCTTAACTTAGAAATATTTAATAGCACTAAGTAGCCATTACTTCTATGATAATTAGCAAGTAAATTGATTCAAATATATGTTTCTCGACTGCTGCTTAAACTAAATTTAAAATTTCAAATGCATAAACTGAAGAGTAAGCAGTGCCAAGTATCTCAAAAAAGAACAATACTATTTTTTGTTTTTTGTTTTTTAATGTAAAACTAAACATGCGCTTTGTAGTGTCTGAACACATTAATACAACAGTAGAGCTTGAGTACGAAGTTTTAACTATATGCCCAAAAGAGGGAGAAATTAAATTACTCGACTGTGAATCCATATGTTTAGCTACAAGATAACTGTTCTATAGAATTTTTGCCGATTTCATAAAAAAAAGTGCTTCTTGTGATTCCTTGTAGAAACCCAAAAACCTGTAACAATGGTTTAATATAAGAAAAACCGCTAGTCTTAGAAATGTAGAGGATAGGAGGGGTCAAAACCCGTATATATTTAACTTGGACCCTTGTAAATAGAGTTGAAACCCGTTGAAAAACTGGACAATTCAGCAAAATCTGGCCTCTTTAGGCTACAGTTTTTAAAGATTTTTCTGCCATCTATTGTCGAAAACATCTATTCCACAGAATATTCTTAAACCGATACGTAAGTTAAATGAAGGGTGTCACAATAGAGTTTATATATACATATGCGTGTACATTTGCTAAACGTCTATTGTCAAAGAAAATAAGTTATATTTTGACGACATGATAAAAAGCTAAATCAGAAAATACAAAAGTAACATAAAACCCGAGTTAAAGACAATAAACTACTAAGGATATACTAATAAAAATCTATATACAATGTATACACAATTATTTACAAAGTTATCAATTTTTCAGTTTATCGTCGAATATTGTCTTTTAACCACTGAAATCTACTCCCTCCTGAGGCTGCTGCAAAGAGGAGGTTTGTTCTTTCTTCAGTACATCTTGAAGCTTTTGTATAAATACCTCCAAGTTCCCAGAGTCCACCACGTCCAACACACATCATTGGTGCCCCATCATCAGTCTAAAAAGTAATAGCATAAATTCTACTACAAATAACATGTGAGACACAAAAATATAGGAGAATCAACTGAAAATAATTGAACAAAATTAACGCAGTTTTAGCACCTGACCAGTTTTGGCTTTACTTTATAATTTTCAACCTATCACAACGTTCAGGTTTATAGTTTAGATTTACATTTTTTTTTTTTTTTTTTTTTTTTTTTTTTTTTTTTTGTCTCGACTACATGTGAGGAAATAGATTTCCATGAAATTAATTTCCCGTTGTTTTACCTGTTGTTGTTTGAATATTGAAGCCATTCCTTGGTAATGCTTCAAAATGTTCCGATTTGTATTGTGAGTTTCAAGTGGAGAACACTTTTAGTTATTAAACATAAGAAACGAGGCTACTTAACTTTGGACGAAATTATCTAAAATAATATCAACCTCACAATTAGCTTAAAATAGAGTAAGAATTGCATGATTCTTTCTAGAAATGACGCAACTGTTTGTTATTTTTTTTCGATAAAGGGTTTTTCACTAAAAATTACAATTTGAATTTATTTTTAGACATTCAAAAAAATCGTAGTAAGATTCCTGGAAGATTTAGCCATTTTTCTATGGATACAGATCTTTAGAGAAAAATTAACGATAACAGCTACACTACCTCCCCAATTAAAGTTTTTGTTTATATTCGTCTGTGTTCCCTAAAGATATAAACAGATTAAAAGTATCCAATGGTATGTATTCAAGCCTGTAGTACTATCTTGTAATCTTGATAATTGTTATTCAATAAACCAAGTGTATGATAATAATTCATAGACTTTTATGATAAATGGTATTGCTGCAACATAATTATTACTCCAAAAATGATCCTCCACCTGATGATGCAAAAGAGTTGTCACAGATTTAAGCCGGGTGAGTCTGACGCATAAGCGAACTAACTCTTCCATCTAAATCTGTTCAAAACATGTGTCTTACCAATCCCTCACGAAATGTCGGAAGGCTAAAAGTAAGATATATGTTTTTCATTCTAGTCTAATCTGAGCTGTTCCGCTTTTCTCTTTCTCTGTTTTAAGCACTGTAGATAGATATATACAGTAGAATCATTCCCTATCTCAAACATTATACAAAGCCGGGCCGAGATGCAAGTGCTCCGGAGAACGTACAGACATAAGCGACATTGGATTTTTTCACGGGTGGACAAGTCAGATTTCCTTTGGACGTGAAACTTGGCATTACCTTTGTAACACTAAATTTTAAAGAATCTAATTTTAAATTAATTTATTCCAATACATTTATAAAAGTCGGTAAATAGTAGTGTAATGTTATAATTAATTTTTTTTTAGAAATTACAAGTAGGTTGCAAAGGCTCGAGTTGGTTCCAAAGTCACTTTAAGAAAGTTTCTGCTAAAATGAGTGTTCCAGGGTAATATACACTGAACCGCTGATGGCAGATCAAAGTACGATTATATGGGCGGAGCTTTTTATACCCGCCAAGACTGTAGTAGCCAAATATTACTGAGTCACGATTATACTCCCTATAGTTTATATACAGTGGTTTCAAGTCACCTAGTAAATTACTTAAATGACTTGGTCCTTATGTATCAAAATTTAATTTTTTGTATCAAAATCCATTGTTTTGCCTAATATTTTGTCTTTGCCTAGTCAATTTTATTCTAATCCAATCAATAGCTTGTATTTGTATTAAGTGAATAATTTACTTACCAAACATATTCCATCATCATCAAGAATTTCAGAGCAGATCAAGTTTGATCCTTTGGACGGCTTTGAGAGATTACAATTAGAAAGGTTGACTTTTGTAGATGTTAAAAATTTGGTGTACTGCGAAAATGTAGACCCTGCAAAAAAAATGACAAATAAAAGAAAAGAAAAATGAACGTTGAGAAAAAAACACTGCTATCGTGAGCACATAAAACATGTATATAAAGACTCCAATTTTCTAAAAGTAAGTTTACAGGTTCCTTCCCTACTCTAGTAGTTAAATATTCTTGACACCTTGAAAAGTACTGAAATTTCTTTTTCCTGGGAAAATCTAAGTCTCAAACTTCGGAATATTATCTGCGTAATATTATTTGTGGATTTTATTAAGTGGAATGGTTTGCCATTAAATGCTCAGAAATGCTACTCTCATTGTCCGGTTCAGCCTTTATACGGAAGTATATGAATGTTGTAGGTTCAGGAAGCATACGGAAAGCTTCCAGCTTAAATAAAGCGGTTTGGTGATCTTTTTTGTTGATTCTTTTTCAATCTCTTGCTCTTTTTTTTCTCTCTCTCTCTCTGTCTGGTTCTCTTCTCTTTTTTCTCCCTCTCACTCACTTTCTCTCCATCTCCCTCCCCCTCTCTCTCTCTCGCTTACTCTCTTTGTCAGTTTATGTTTCTTTCATAGAATGCTTAATCCTTTTTTATTGAATAGTTTCTGTACCGTTTTGGATTTTGTTGTCTTCTGCTTCGGTCTTTGAGCCTCACCAGAGTCACATTGGTATATTTACTATATTGTACATTATTTTTTTTTCTTATTAAACAAATTCGCCTAAGTTTGATAGACGTGACTAATACTAGAGTCTCTTAATTTTATTGTTTGTCACAAACATGCCATCTATCGGGGGTGTCATAAAACTGGCTATCTAGCAGTGATGGCGACTCACAAAAATTTAAGAAAGGCCAAAAATGTATTTTTTTAAATCTGGGGGTGAAGAATTTGTCGTTTTTTTCAGTTTTTGCAACGAAAATACCAAAAAAAACATTTTTAATGAAAACACCCCGAAAAAAGGCATTTTTGCGAGGGGCAAAACAATCTACGGGCACTTGTCCCCTCCCCCGTTGACGTCATTGCCCAAAATCGAATGCCAAAGCTGATGCCCAAAATCAAAAGTGATATTCAAAATTTTTCTAATTTTAAAGGGAAAAAACAAATTATTTTTTTGGGGGGAGAGAGGGGGGGGGTGAGAATAGCTGGTAGTGAGTGAGTAAGTAGGGCTTTATAATAGGGTTACTTTTGCCCGTACAAGTTTATAAACTTCGGGTTTGTTTTTCATTATTTTGTTTAATAAAATTCCTTTCCAATGAAAAAATGCTTTTGTAGGAACAGTTTTGTTTCTAAGATTAAAATACCAAGAAACTGAAAAACAATTAAACTTTGTAGCAGAGCAAAACGACTTATTTACAAAATACGGCGTAAGGACTATCGCCAATGGTCTTTGAAACACAGTTAGTAAAAAAAAATTCCGCTACAATCATCACAGGTCGTTCTCATACCTTTTATGAAGTAAAAATACGTCTGCATGTTTAGATGAATAAAAATCTACAAAAGCAATCTTAGGAGCACAGATTATGGAGCTGGAAAACAGAGTAGAGACCAGATTCAGAAAAAATTTTTGACTAGATTTCGTATTAACTCTGAGCTACTCTATATCTTTAGAATGTAATTATTATGGAGTAAATGGATGAATTATTATGGAAAATGGAATAAATGAATAAATGATGAATGGAATAAAAAAAAAAAAACTAGTGATGCCCATGCCTCTATTCTATCGTCTATCTCCATTGAACAAACACTCATTTTAGTTCGTGGGTTTAGGGCACTACAGTGTCTGTTTATAATAATTGCCTTAAAGTGAACAAACAAAGGTGAATTACCATCTCTCCATCCAACAACAGTGCAAGCTTGTCTTTCCTCGACAGGATGGCTGGTGACACAAACTGATCTGACTGAATCACTCAAAGTGAGTGGTTTTTCAAGTTGCACCAAGACGACGTTGTTGTCTCCAAGTCCTGAAGTTGCGTTTGGATGTACAATAATGCCAGTAACCGTGCGAATCTGCATATTAGATGATGATCTTCCCCTTGCAGGTGGACCTCCGGCAAATGTAACCCATCCTTTGGGGTCAACATCGCTATCACTAAAATATTGATAATCATATAAAAATACAAACAGGATTAACCCATAAACAATCTAAGAGTGTTGATACCCTTTAATCTATTCTATATAATTGAAACATTCCCAATTCAAAAAATCATGTTTTGGAAAGATAATAATTCAGATACACTACAGGAAAAAAGCTTGAAAGAAAAAATATAATGACAAGCTTTTCAAAAAAAGATGAAGAATTTTAAAGTAGCACGAAAAATGTCGAATACAACTTTGAGAACAAATAATAATGAGACGAAATTCAATAAAACGAGGCGTCTCATATTTTGTCAATTTACTAACCCCATTGACCCTCCGGCTCTTTCCGGATTAAATAAACAGAATTAAAACGAACAGAAATTAGTACGTATATGAGGGGGTTCTCCCCCTCGTCAATACCTCGCTCTTTACACTAAAGTTAAAATTTTGTTCCAATTCTTTAAGAATGACCCCTGAATCACAAAGGGCTCAATTAGAATAAATAGCTCTTTTGAAAGTACTAAAAAAACTTTAGCATAAAGAGCGAGGTATTGACGAGGGGTGAACCCCATCATATACGTAATAATTTCTGTTCGTTTTAAGTTTTAATGCTGCTGCTTACTTTCAGTTGAAAAAACTTGTTTTCTTATTTAATTTCTAATCGTTTTTTGAATATTGTTGGGAAATCTGGCGCCCCCTTTATGGAAAGTTCCCTTCCCCCATGAAAAATCCCTCCATTGAAATATCCTTCCGCGTAACCTTCTCCCCCCGACCCCCCCCCAGAAAAGATCCTCCCTGAAAACGTCTATATACTTCCCAATAACCAGTACTATATGTAAACAATGGGCAAAGTTTACAACTTGAATTCCTTCCCCCGGAGACTGTGGGAGATTAAGTAATTCTCAATGACATAGCTATTAGATTTTTCGACTATGCTGAACAAAATAGCTATCTAAAAATTTTTATTGGATGACTTTGGTAAAAAATAAGCGTGGGAGAGGTCCTAGTTGCCCTCTAATTTTTTGGTCACTTAAAAAGGGCACTAGAACTTCTAATTTTCATTCGAATGAGCCCTCTCGCGATATTCTAGGACCATTGGGTCAATATAATCACCCCTGGGAAGAAAAAAAAAAAAATAAACATGCATCCGTGATCTTTCTTCTGGCAAAATATACAAAATTCCACATTTTTGCAGATAGGAGTTTGAAACATCTTCAGTAGGGTTCTCTGATACGCTCAATCTGATGGTGTGTTTTTTATTAAGATTCTATGAGTTTTAGGGGGTGTTTTCCCCTTTTTTTTGAAAATAAGGCAAATATTCCCAGGCTCGTAGCTTTTGATGGATAAGACTAAACTTGATGAAACTTATGTATTTGAAATCATCATAAAAATCTGATTCTTTTGATGTACCTATTGCTATCAAAATTCCGAGATTTTTAGAGTTTCGGTTACTATTGAGCCGGGTCGCTCCTTGCTTATAGTTCGTTTGCAAGAACTGTTTGAAAGAATGAAGTGATTTATATGTGGGTTCTAGGGGAGTTTTTTTACTGATTAATTTATGGTAAAAAACACCAGTCTACTATTTTTTTCGTTAATACTTCTAAGGCATGATCAATATGGTTATATTGACTTTTGAAGGAAAAAGGAGTAAGAAGATTAGAAAAATATTAAGGCATGCCTCAGAGCTAAATCTACTCTAGTCCTTCCCTGCTCTAGTAGTTAAATATTCTTGAAACCTTGAAAAGTACTTAAATTTCTTTTTCCTGTGAAATCTACCAAATCTAGTGTTAAAGACGTGTTATCCACTCACTTCCCCTTTAACGGCAATTGATGTTACTGATACAAGTGACAAATAATCACGGTTGCAAATCAAAACTGTTTGGAACGGACAGAGATTATTTAAAGAAATAGCCCGTCTCAAACTGCGGATGGTTATATTGAAGGAAACCATTATTGCCAACCAATTTTGTTTTATTGACCAGCAATTGCCAGTGTTCAACTATTGCTAAGAGTTATTTATATTATTAGCAAACTATTTTAAATCAAATTAATATTAAATTTCATTATTATCTTCATTCATTTTACGTTGTTTTAAATTATACAGATACTTTGATTAAATGAGAGAAGTTCCAGTCTAAAAAAAGAGAAAAGATACAGGCCTTGTAGGTGAATTAATCTATTCTTCCTCTAGCATATTACAGGTTCGTGAACGCTTCAAGTATTCTTTCCTCTTTTTTTCATTTCTTTTTATGACTTGGAAGTTTACATTTACAATTACCCATTCACTATCCAAAAAGTCAAAAATTTTGACAAAGGGTTACATTTTTAAGATTCAGGATTTCCTTTTCACATAAAATACTGTGGAACATACTGTTTTATTTACAGTTGGAGGCATATTTCATTCATTTTTATTAGGAGTCATTTTCTAAGCTTTTTAGCTTAGTTTTGCTCTTAAAAAAATAAAAAAAAAAAAAAAAACAAGACTCACAGGTTCTTCATACAGCTATATGTTCCCATTATCCATTCTTTGTCAATAATCGTGCCAGTACAGTATCGCTTTTCTTTGACGAAGAAAAGACGAGCAAGAGAAGGCCATTCAACCGAACTTGCCCCTAGTCTTGAAGAGAAAACCATAGATTCCAGCTCAAGAGGCCAGTTGCCACACGGCTCCGAAAGAAATTCAATAGAGGGTTTGTCCGTAGAGTGCACTATTTGCTCGACTGGAGCACCCCCAATAATGCGCTTTATAAGCTGACTCTCATTAAGAATGTCATCAATTTGTTTGTCTTCCATGATTTCCAACCCTAACTCTTCAGGATTCTCAATGGGCTCATCATATTCAACATACTCTATTTCTTCTTCACTAATGACATCTTCTGTGTCATTTATCTTAATTTCTGATGATGAAGGTCCATCAAATACGTTATCAGTTCGTGAGGCGTTGTCTTGGGAATTGGTCTCCGTTTCTTGAGGATAATCCTTGCTAATTTTATCCACACTTTCTTTAATTTTTGAATTTTCTTCCACCTCGTTACTTGGATCTAAAAACTCTTCATCGTCTTCTTTTTCCTCTCCATTAACTGGTATATCAACTTCGACTTCGCTTTCATATTCAAAATTTTCATCATCAATGGATCCTTCTTTATTTGTGTCATTTACAAATGCATTTTCAGGATTACCAGAAGAACTACTGTCAATACTAGTTTCTGTAGCTTCATCGAAGGCTTCTTCGTCGTTTGAAGATAGAATATCATCAATTTCTGAAAGATTAGAAAGAACAAAACTATTCGTGAGAGAACTTGGTTCGCCTGAATTGTTATTCACAGCAGAAAATTCTTCCAAAGCCACTCCGCTATCATCCACTTTAAAATCACCAGCATTTTCAATGCTTGCATTTGTGATAGAGAATCCAGAAATCTTATCACTGTCAGAACCGGCAAAAATATCGTCTTTGTTATTTATTACATGATCTTCCGACTCCTGAACTGAATTTGAAATGCTGTCACCCTTTTCTACAATATTTTCTTCAGTTTCTTCTTTTATTGTAGGTTGTTCCATGTCTACTTCTTCCATTTCAGAAATCATGTCACGTCCAATAGTATCCTCATCTCTACGATCTGGTACACGTGACTCAATCTCAAAATTGTTAATTTCACTTTGTCCTTGGTCATCTTCAAGGACACTCTTAACCTGGTCAACAAGACTAACAATTGGAACAAAACCCTCTTCGATTCTAACAAATGGAGTAGTATTTACTGCAACTGTGGAATTAGTGGGCTCCATCACAACTTCTTCGAACATGCCCTCTTCAGTTCTGTTGATTGGGTTTAAAGTTGAACTGGTAACAGGCTGCCATTGAAGATCATCAAATGGTATAGGAAGGCAGAACAATCTGTCGTCAGATAATTGATAACCGGAAGGGCAAGTACATGCAAATGAAATAAGTTCATGGCTGAACCCGCAAACAAGCTCACCACAAAAGTTTGGAGTTAGGATGCAGACATCAGGTACCCCTGCAAGATAAAAATGACTCAGAAAATGAACAAAAAGTAAACTACATTCGAACTTCCACTGTTAGGCACATAACAAGCTACTATGTTAAGATCTTGTGAATGTTGGGCACGAAAAAAACAGTTTCAGCATCCAAAAGATCTTGTTTGAGAATACATTATTGTTAGATAAACTTGAATATCTGATAGCGAGTGAGAACGGTTGCTGATCTTTTCCAAGCAGAAAACTTCTAATAACAATAATAATAATTTATTTGTGCAACCTTTTCGGCCAATCGTCTAGGGCTAAACGGAAAGCAGGTCGTCCTCGTCTGGGCTGGGAGGACGTCATAAAGAAAGATTTAAAGGAAATTGGAACTTCCTGGGAGTGTTTAAAAAGGGAGGCTTTGAATAGAATGGGATGGAGGAGGTTCGTGTGTAGCTGTGTCGGCCTCAGGTGGATTGGTGCTGCGGTGAGTTGTTAGTAGTAGTAGTAGTATTTGTGCAAAAGTCAGTGAGGGTCAAAACGATTGTGAAAAAAAAGAAATTAGTGTTTGACAAAAACTTCCACATAATCTATTTTGTATTAACACAGTGTATATGCCTTAAATTTAAAGAAGCTGCGTCAATTTGTTAAAAAAAAGACTTAGGCTTTCAACAACCAGTTTCAAAATACTGAAAAAAGATTAAAGAACTGAAACTTTATTGCATATACCCATCCTCATTAACATTAGCGAAGTATTTCACCCTCAAATTGTCACTTTTTCAAGGTGACCATAAAAAAAATCTAATTTTGACACCAATTAGAATAACTGTAATTGAATTGACAGATAATGATGAAAAAACGAAGCTTCTGACTAAGCGTTCAATTTAATGTACCCAATACATACCACTGCTGCGAATTAAGTACAATAAAAAATTTCAAAGTTTAGTATCAATCGGCATCGGTAACAGTGACAAAACAAAGAATATTCTAATTAAGCATCCAATTCATTAAATCCAATAAATACGAAAGCTACAAACTACAAAGGGAGGATGGCCTTTTATAAATGAAGCCAAATGTATCAAACCTATTTCTCAAACGATTATAAAAACGGATAACTTATCATGAACATGGATAACCTGAAACGGAGAATAGCCATAGACTTGTTAGTTTACAATAACCTAAAGAAAGCCTCAGTGACGTCAGTTGGGAGGACGGCTGTGCCCTCTAGATTTTTTCCCCTCCCCGAAGATTTTGAAAAATGCCCATTGGGGGTATTTTTTTATACATTTTTTTGGTATTTTCAATTATAAAAATTGAAAAAACGACAAGTTTGCCCCTCCCACTCCCAAGATATTGAAATATATTTTGACCCCTCCTCCCACCCTAGATTTTTGTGAATTGGGAAAATTAGACAGCAGGCATTTTGGTGCGCTCTTTCGCTTTTTCTTCCGTGCTAGCAGCAAAGTGGTTTGAAGCCGGAAGAACTGGTTATTGAGGTCCGTTTTTCTACCAAATCATTGTTTGCCACCACTCTTGCTGGATGTGTCATGTCTGTTTACCTGCTCCTGTATTGCAATGCTTTTTCTATATTATCTGGTATGTATTGCTTAGTTAGCACTATTGTTTAGGTGGCAGATAAGATGACAATGATGCCCCTTTACGATGAAATTTCTAGTGCTGTAGACGAAAGATCTTCATTGACGATCTGAATAGCGTATTTAGGTAATAAATGTATGAGAATAACCTTCCTCCGGTTATGGTTAATGATTCAAACATACCTCTTAATCAATAACGCTAGGTCAGCTTTAAAGGTAGTGAACATAAATATATAGTTAGATTGAACTATTCACTTTTGAATGAGCACTTGTCTAATTATTATCATTCACTCTCCGTGAACTTCTAGTTTGAAGACATTTACACTGAGTGTATCGATGTATATCTATCATGTTGTTTTACAAATTAGTAATACTGAAAAAAACAGTTAAAGAAAAAATATGGCTTACTGTAAACAGCAATCGAACTGACAGGAACCAAATAGTTTAAGAAAAATCCATTGTTTGACAGCATATTTAATACCAACACATCACGGAGGATTTCTGGAGTGAAAATAGGTGCTGTAGGAAAGCTGGATGATAGTGGTGACCAGCCCAGTCTAAAATGACAAACAACACTCCCAGACCTGTAATACAAAAAGAAAACTATCATAGACACACTTTGCAGCTATAGTTCATTTATACGGCCAAGCCTAGCAAGGAGTATGAGAAAATGATAAGAGTTCATCTGTAAGAAAAAAGCGCCATCTAGCTCTATCTAGAAAAATCGTTATGGAAATGATAAAAACACGAGTAAAATATTTGTTTTCTTTGTTTGCTCTTTCTCTACATAGGGATGATCAGGGAATCACTGTAACCAAAAAGACAACAATAGGCAAAAGCATACACATTCTTCTTAAAAAGCCTATATTCTGCATAGTAACCTTCCACTGATTGTTTTACATTCAATGAAAATAGTTTAAAAACGAAATAATCCCCCTACCTTCACATAATACCAAGTTGAATTCAAATAACGTTGGACATTTGTTTGAAACCTGAATTTTAACAGATTAAAATCGAGCCTGTTGGGGATTTCTCTATCTCAACATGGAAACCTTGCACTGTCAGGTGTTCTAGTAATTGATGTCCTAGTAGTTCAAGGGGAAACTACACTGTCAATGGTTTCAGTGGTTCTTTGGGAAATCCTGCACTGTCAGTGACTCTAGTACTAGTGCTTCTATGTAAAATCCTGCACTGTCAGTGGTTTTTCTACTAATTTAACAGGGTCCATTTTAACAGGGTCCAGGGGGGACCCTACACTTTCAGTGCTCCTAGTACTCTTATGATCCTATTAAACCCATTTAAGGCACCAAAGATCCATTTTTTGTCAGATTTCCACGCTCTTTGAACGCCACATGAAACGATTGTATATTATTAATTTACTATACATTTAGTTAGATGGCCCGTGAACCAAACGTGAAATAAGTGAATAGTTCCATGATTCTATATATTTAGTTTCCAATGCGACCCTTCTAATAGCCTGTTTTATAACTACTAAAAGGCAAGAAAAGGTAAAGCAATGAATTACAAATAAAAAAAAAAGAACCAAAATTAAAAACAAGACAATCAACTCGGTGAATAACATTACAACGGACATTGAAATGGATTAACTTTAGTTTGTCTCGAAGTTCTGCATAATTTTTCAATTTATATACCACCGTGGCAAATAAAGTACAAATCTCATTCTTACATTACTTAACATCTTATTTTATATTTCGTTTTAGATTAAGTAAAGTAAAAATCCGAGTATTCTGATTCGCTCAGAGATCAGTTTTGATAAAAATAGGAAATAGAACCATATGAAAACAAAGTATCAATATCGAAAATATATATAACAGTATAATGTATGTACGACAGTTGTAAAAAAATATAAATGTATGCGTATGTGTAACAGTACAACAAAACATAAATGAAGGACATCTGTGTTACTTACTTGAATTGAACAACACCTATACGGAAATCAAACTCCTTACTCGCCAAGTCGTTCGAAGAAAGAATTATTTGACGTAGCTAGAAAAAGAAAAAAAAAAATAGTCAGATATTTTCTTTTGCTTTCAAGAGAAATTACCAGAAGAAAAAGGGGAAAATGGATGTTTAAAAAAACTTGCAAGTGAAAAATATTGGAGAATATTTGGTTCTTGCTAAGAATTTACAAAGGAAGCCATGAATGGAAAACGCCTCTCACGTCACCACTGCTTATGGAATGAATGTGTCAAATCATGTATACTGCTATTCCTAGACAACATTTTACCTTATTTCTCCAACATCGTTTTTTATGCAGCTTTTGTGATGATTCTAATAAAAATAAGGTTAAATTTACTGTTTGTATTTTAAAGCACCGGAAGTAAAACCGTTATTTTTGGCACTAGCGTCAAAGTATTTACCCCTGGTGTTGTTACTGCTACTGACAACTCACCATAGCACCAGTTCACCTAACGCCAGCACAGCTGCATACGACTATACTCCCCCACCGTATTCACGGCTTGAATCCTTTCTCCCTCCCTGAAGCCCTCGCTGTCTTTAAATATTTTCTTGTGACCTCACCCCATCTCATTTGAGGACATCCTGCTTTTGGTTTAGTCCCAGCTTGATATTCAAGAAAAATACAAGATATTGTTTTCCAAATAACAAAATTTCTGTTCTATGTTCTTCCGAAATCCGTTAAGTACTGAAAGACAGTTAGGTTTTGACAGTGCCGGATCGTCATGTTTACGACGCTATTCTGAGGCCAAACCAATAAGGGAAGGCGCCAGGACATCGACACGTCAGGACTGCTACCTTCAGGACGTCGACAAAATCCGTCACAACATCGAAAAAAAATCTGTCAGAACGTCGACAGTCATAACATCGACACGTCAGGATATCGACAGTCACAGTCACTACCTGTCAGAACATCGACACGTCAGTTCATTGACAGTCACAATCACTACCCGTCAGAACGTCGACAGTCATAACATCAACACGTCATAACATCAAAAATAATTTTCATAACGAAAATCCGTCAGAACCACTAACTGTCAAAACGTCGACACTCATAACATCAAAACGTCATAGCATCTAAAAAAAATTTCATAACGAAAATCCGTCAGAACCACCAACCGTCAGAATGTCGGCAGTCATAACATCGACACGTCATAACATCAAAAATTTTAAAACTTAGTTTTTTGGGGTTTAGGTGGGAAAAGGTACCAGGGTTAGGTTACGTATTTGATATATGCAATGCTTCACCCCCACCTCCCTGATGTGCAAATATATAGCCGAAATTTGTTTCTAAACTATTATATACTTATTGCTATTATATAAACTTTTTTCATAACGAAAATCCGTCAGAACCACTAACCGTCAGAACATCGACAGTCATAACATCGACACGTCATAATATCTAAAATTTTTTAGATGTTATGACGTGTCGATGTTATGACTGTCGACATTCTGACGGGTAGCGATTGTTACTGTCGATTAACTGAAGTGTCGATGTTATAGCTGTCGACGTTCTGACGGGTAGCGATTGTGGTTGTTGATGAACTGAGGTGTTGATGTGATGGCTGTTGATGTTCTGACGGGTAGCGATTGTGACTGTCGATGTCCTGACGTGTCGATGTTCTGACGGATTTTCCTTGTCGACGAAGTGACGTTTAGTGCTTTTGACGGTTGTTCGAAATGGTAGCATCCCACTAATAATAGGCTAATACGCTGTTTCGAAAACATCTCTACGGAGAGTCACATAACAAAGGATTTTTATCTCTTTGGATTCTTATTTGTTCGGAAACGATATGCACCTGCACTACTGTTCTAAATAGCAACGTTTCTCTACAACTACTCAAAATACGAACTTCTTCTTGTTTATTTTGACTTTGGAAGGCCAACTTACTATAGATTTTTTTTCCACTGAGTGTTCATAACAAAAGAGGACACTTGAAGCTTTTTTTTTCACAAATAAGCTAGAAAGTAAGAAAGGTTTCATTAGTCGATCTTTCTCCAGTGCTTCGTCACAATTTGATTGGTCACATTAACAGACCGTAGTTATTCATAGAAAGTAGGGTAGACTGGCATGAGCATCACTAGGGAGAGGCCAGGAGGTACTTGTTTTCCCTTGGGAAAACAAGTGCAATAACAAAAACTTCGCTTTCAAACAATGGCCCTTATGTTTTTGGCTCCTTTGTCCTCAGACCTACTCAAAAAATTGAATTTTACTTTAATAAATGTTTTACAACCTATTAGTATAGTTAAAGGGCTATATTTTATTGTAATAAAACTTAATTAATGGAGCATTGCTCCCAGGAATCCCCCTATCCCTAGTAAAATGTCCTAGCAGTGTTCTAATAGACCAGCCATGAACTGAGCCAAATAAATATTAAAAACTATTAGCTCGATGTCTACCTAACATAATATTATGTACCGTACAGCAGCATTTAGCCACGTTAATAAGCCATACGATACAATTCTTTCTAGAATCTTTTTTATTTAAATTATTGAACAAAAAAACATATTCCTTTGGAGATTTACCATTCTTTTGTTCCCAGTTTACTTACTTTTACTTACTTACTTAAAGCTCTTGCTCGGCAGCGTCGCCAGCGTAGAGGGAACCAGTCGTCAGCGCCGTCAGTCTTCTCTAGAGTGGTCGGTTCAGGGCGAGGGTTGTCACTTCAGCCGGGTTGATGTTTCTGGAGGCGAGCCGATCACGGATGATGTCCGCCCATCTGGTGCGTGGTCTTCCCCTAGGACGCCTCCAGCCGTTTGCAGATGGGTCAAAATCGAAGATGAGCCGGGCGGGTGTTTGGGCAGGCACACGGAGCAGATGACCATACCAACGCAGCGAGCGAGACTCAAGCTGCTCGGACAGGGGTGGGAGTTTTCAGGACCTGAGGATTTCCAAATTTCGTACCCTGTCGGACCATCGGGAGCGGATTTTTCGGAGGTGTTTCGTCTGGATGGCATCTACCTTCAGCGTCTGTGTCTGAGTCAGCGACCAAGTCTCGGCAGAATAGAGCATAACGCTGGCAACCGCAGCAGAATATATTCGTGCTTTTGTGAGACGGCTGATCTGGGGTTTATGGAAGACTTTTTTTAGATGGCAACCGAAGACAAAGTTTGCTTTTGCCGCTCTTGCTGATATTTCAGCATCTAGGCTTCCGTCTAAGCAGACAATTGAACCAAGGTAGGTAAACTGCTTGACTACCTCTACAGTCTGGCCACAAATTTCCACAGATGACAGGGGGTTGGACGGTGTTTTCTCAACGGGCATTATCTTGGTCTTCGACCAATTTATTGTCAGACCGAGTTTCTCAGCGGCAGAGGCCAGTGTTTCCAGTGTAATTTTGAGGTCACTAATGTTTTCGCATATTAGCGCCACGTCATCGGCAAAGTCGTCGTCTGAAAGAACTCTTCCAGCAAAGCCTATGCCAAACGGCTGCACCTGTTGTGTTTTATTCAGGATGTGGTCTTAGAATGTGGTTTTATTCAGGATGTGGTCAGTTTACTTAGAAAGATGTAAAATACGCCTTTTATTTTTTGACAAGACACCTTATAAACGAAACTCAGGTGGCAGATTAGATAATTGAACTTTAGTGTTACGCCTATAAGTACTGGAGTCCTTTCACTTATCTAGTAAAGCTACACTTGCAGCTCTTAATTCCTTTTATTTGGTTTCACGAAAAATGTTGGTTTCATTTAAGAGACCAAACAAAACCAAACAATTTTTTCTTTTTGAGATTAAAGGGTGCTCAACGTTTCAATGTTTGAAAAAAGGCGAGAAAATTGCGTATTACTGATCTGTACGTATTTATTTCTTTGCTACAAACAGTTTCAAATGTATACATAATTGACGAGGTTCCTACTTGAGTTCAGCTTCTGGCATCAATTCAAACAAGTGACAAAGACAAAAAAAATTCTCTGCGTAAGCATCCAATACAGTGCTTAACATAGTCTCTGTAGTGTCAAAATATGATCAATCAAAATGTAAAATGACTAGTCGCATAAGAATAGCTTGCATACACTTTCAAGGCACGCCTGAATTCTGAGTGACCTCTCACCTTAGACATGCTTGAATAATTGGCAAGTACATAAAAATACTTTTTTTCTATCTTCTAATCTACTTTATTTGTCAATGAAAGAAAATTCTGACAAGTTTTTCTTCTTAAAATCAGTACCGCAAACCAAATGTATTGGCATTAACCTTTCCAAATTCAATTTATAAACTGTGTAAATTTTGGTCGTTCGTAAGATATCGGCCATCACGAAAGAAACACTCCTTATAGATTCATTGCCAAATATTTCGTACCGAGATCGAAACATCATCACAAGGTAAAAGCCAGCTGATGCTGTGGGTTAATACCCTTTAAAAGCATGCCAATTTTGCGTAGAAATGTATGATTGCTTTCCAAAATTAATTTCTTATAGTCAACATTATGAAACCATAAAAAATTATTGTATAGTCAAACTCAAGGCTAATCAGTTTCCTGTTCATGTTTCTTTATTAGTTTTACAGATTGTACGTTTTTTCCTAAAATATGTATCCAAATCATAAATAGTGTTGCTGACCAACAATATTACTTTCGTTCTTAATTTGTTTGTTTTATCATGATTTTTTAGTCAGAAGTGAGTAGTACGGTAAAGGTAATGAATGTGAAGTTGGACATTTGATCTGCCTTTGGGATCGCGAAAATAAGAAGAGAAGTTCGTCTGGAGTCTGTCAAATTTCTATTAATTTTTCAAGGAAAAATATGAGCCTTTTTTTGTACCTACTAAATAGCACAAATGAGAATACCAACTCCAAAAGTCAACTTCGTAAGGATAATTAAACCTTAGATTCGTGCAGAGCATAATAAATCTCTATGACTCCACCAATGGAAGTCCTGTATCTCTTCTAGTTCTCTAGCAAATAATGCCTCATGTGGCTTGGTGCTGCAGTGAGTCGTTAGTAGTAGTAGCATTACCCTCGTGGAAATAGAATTAATCAAAATATTCATGGTGAAAATCGGAGTGTAAAAATCGACCCTTATCAAAAGCAAACAAAACTCTGAAAAGAATGGAAGTTTGACAACAATATACACCTCAAAAGATTCTACAGAATACGGAAAATTACCCATAAGCATAAGGAAATTTACTTAGTGTCATAATAAGAGGGAATCATTTTTATGTGACCCCCCTCCCCCCACCCCGGCCTAGATTTTGAAAAGTTACTTTTTGGGGGTGTTTTCATTGAAAAATGCCTTTTGTATTTTCATTGAAAAAATAAGAAAAAATGACAAATTTACCCACCTAGATTTTGAGAAATACATTTTGTACCCCCCCCCCTCCTGCTTTTTGTGGATTGACGCCAGTAAAAAGGTACGACTTAGATAGCATTAAATACATAAATCACCAAGTAACTTTTTTGAGGACATTACGTTTATTTATTTACTATGTAAAGCTTATTAAGTAATACAAGAACTTAAGGATAAAAAATGAAAATTGTCAATAAAGAACCTGAAAGTAATCACTGCCTGTACTTGTTGCATTATAAAATGTTTTTAGGAAAGCACTGACCCAACTTCAACTTCAAAGAGAAGATGGGGGTGTGAATACAAGCCTCGTAATATTTAGGACAAACCCAAATATCGTATTAAAAACGAAAAATAACCCAACTGATTTCTATGAGAAAGCAATGAGAGTGGGGGAGAGGAAATCAACCTCAAACATATATGATTACTTATCTAACTTATCAGGAGAAGTTGCCCCTGTGCCCCATAGCAAATTACGCCCCCTTAGGAGAGACGCAAGAACTTAAAACAAAGATAAGTTAGCATATATGTGTGACGTTGATATCCTTTCCCCCACTTTTTATTCAAGTGTGATTAGAAGATGAAAATCAATGACATGAATAATGCTACGATATGAGCTGTGTGCATTATTCGTTGTGTTTGCATACTAAGACTGCTTTTGGGATTTTGACAAGATCCTCTAATTAGAGTTCTGGTAGGTGAGGGCTATAAACAAAATTTCATTTCAGGCAAGTGAACAGACTCTTGGAGGCAAAACCGTATCCAGAGGGGTGCTAGGGGCTTGACCCCCCCCCCTTGAAAAAAAAAACGTTTGTCCAACCCGTAAAAACGTAACAAAGATGAATATAAAAAATTGGTACTCCTATGTTAAACGCACTCTTTAATATAGTGCTAGTTTGGTTAATGCTAATGAAATAAAATAAAATAGGATGAATAAATAATACTTTAGAAACAAATTTGGGCTGTATATTTGCACATTAGGGGGGGGGGGTTAGATTAGTCTAACCTAATCTAACCTAGGTACCTCCCCCCCCCCTAAACCCCAAAAAACAACAGTTTAAATATCGTATACGCAATGAAAACCACGCTATACATTGTATTACCCAATAGCGGTGTCTTGAATTAACCAGTCAAAAACAGGTTTCCATTGCTTTACACTCTCATAAAAGAGTGCGTTTAACATAGGAGTACCAAAAAATTGAGTTTTTGTACCCCCCCCCCCCCCGAAAAAAAAATCCTGGATACGTTCTTGCTTGGAGGATATACCTTTTAGTTATCGTGGTCATCAATAGTTGTTTAAAGACACTAAGTTCGCACATCTCAAGGAAGAAGTAAACATTGAGCAACAAACTTTTTAAGGACGATGACCCAGTAAATCTGTATAAAACTGAAGTATCTCATAACGAAGTTACTAGGAAATCATTGAATAGAAAACCCAAATTGAAAGTGAATCAAATACCCATTAATCAATGTTCTAATGAACCTGGGCCTCTTCAAAAATAGATAGTATTGTAATTTTCTGATTATAAAACTTGCTCATGAATAGCCCGCTTCACATAAAGGAACCTTTTCGCTGGTACCTGTGAATAGCCAATTTAGAAGAAGCTTAAATGATTAGTCTAAATTGCATGAAAGAAAAAAATCAAAGACTATATTTTAAGAAATATGACTGCATAATTGCTTCGCTATTAAATTCGTTACTTCCACTGAAGTAATAGTTCGTATTCTTTGTATAAGGGTAAATTTGTTCTGTTCTTTTGCGGAAGGGCAGGTGCGTCTGGACATTTAGCCTTTCCCCCTTTGCAAGACCCAAAATATACCAACAAGGAAAATATTGTTAATACTTTGAAAGACATTTTCCCTGGCAAAATACTTTTTGAAATATTCCTCCTTCTCCTTGGAGTTAATTGTTGAATCCCCCCCCCCCTGGAAGACCTTTTGCAGTTACCAATGAAGGAGTATATTCTTTTCTTTGTATGATGATAAGTAGGCGGGATGTAATAGAAAAACATCTTTATTGATTAAGTTTTTCTGGTTACTAAAAGCTAGAATAATGATCAGTGGCGGCAATTCATGAAAAAGTTGTGAGGGGCAAAATATATTCTTCAAAGTCTATTGAGAGGGGTGGGGGTAATTTTTTTTTTTTTTAGTTTTTTCAATTTAAATAATAAAAAGAGTATTTTCCAGTGACAATACTAAAAGAATATGTTTTGGGGGGAGGTAAAAAAATACTTGACTCAGTAACTATCAATATTTAACTATTAGCTAAGGTCAGTTCAATAGATAGTTGCAAACTGTATCCACAATTAATTGAAGACAGTTTGCAATTGTATTCCACAGTGGCGTAGATTTGTCACAATCCTGGGAGGGGAGAGGGGGGGGGGGGCAAAATTGAAGCCAATTTTCCCAAGTTGTGTGAAAGGGACACGTGAATAATGAAAAATGAGCTATATTATATAGCTCATTTTTATATAGCTACATGGGCGTATTATATAGCTACATGGGCGTAGGCAGCATATTGTCTAGGGGGGGGGGCAGTCGATAGTGTGATAGAGTTTTATCAACTGCTTTTCCCAAACCATCTGCTTTTTCAGCCATATCTAATGTAAATTTGAAGGTCTAGGGGGGGGGCAGCTTCCCCCCCTCCCAACGCCCATGGCTATATAGTACCATAAAAGCAAATTGAGATGGAGATGCTTTGAAAATGTTAATATGCAAGGATAACAAAACCGTGAACATCTTAACTTCATAAAGATCATATGAATCTGCCTTCGGTCGCTCAGAGGAGCACACAGGTTTCACAATGGGCTTGGGCTAATGAGATTGACAACAAGATACTGTTTGTCGTAATCTTCACCTAGATTGACCGATCCATCAAGAACCTTGGAGCTGTTTACTATGCGAGCTGTTTTTCATTCTGGACATCAAGGGGTGTTTTTACCTCTGTTACATGCCGCCATATTACAACATAGTAGTGCTTTAGTGAGTGATTATTTCTGAATAATTTTTTTCTGAATCAAATTTATTCGATTTTCCAAATTAGTTACTATACTAGGAATCATTAAAGAGAGAGAAATATATATTCTTTTCTTTTCTTGTTTACTCCAACGTTTCAAAATGATCTATAAAATGGTACAATTCTTCAAAATGTGCAACTGTTTCCAAAGGCAAAACCTTAAAGTAAGGCCAAAGGTCAGTTAAAAATTGAGTGATTTTTCTATTTTTTACATTGTCATAAAAGGCAAAAAACGTGCCTGAATTACACAAGAGAGCCAAACCCTTTCGGTTCTTGATTATTCATTAGTGATGCGAAGATAGATAGGGTCAGTGCCATGGATAGCCTGCCACTGATCCTCGGTAAGGATTAGCCTTTAGAGCCATATTTCTTTTGGAAAAACTTGAATGCTGCGAGCAAAGAATAAAAAGTTATTTGAATTGTGGAAAAGCATATAGAACTTTTAGAAATGGAGATTCAGTTCAAGTGTGTGTGCGATGGTTCGGTTTGTACTTTGAAAATTCCAGTCTCCAAAAAAAAAACACTGACATAAACTTGAAAAATAGATGTCCCAAACGTGGTTTATAATAGATGTCAAATATAGGCTACAGAAGACAAAGATAAAAAAAAAGAATGAGCTCATGTACGAAGTCTGGTTGCAGCAAGTATAAAAAAAAACTTACCTCATTTTCTATTTCATTTGATAGTGCTTGATATTGAGGGCTAGAAGCATTTTCTAATTCTGGCGTAAACTCTAGATTTTCTATTTTAAACTCAGCGTCAAGCACGTTTTCAACTGCAAAATTGAGAAGTATGAGGAAAAAAAGACATGAATTTGAAATTGTCAATGAAAAGACAGTTTTCAATCTTTTAGAAAGCTGTAAAATTTGCCGGTACTGTATCATTCATAGGAAGTTTAATCACAATATTCTGTAGCTTTCAGTTGACTGTTGAACCTTTGCACAAATATCTACGTATTCTATTTTTAAATAAAAATGAAATTTTATGCCATATAAATAAATGTGTAAAAAGTACTGAAAGAAAAAAAAACTGTGGGCAACTTCAGACGAAATATTAAAGGCACGTAACGCAAATCTTAGAAAGAAGTCATTAAAGTGACCTTAAATAGCTTATAAAATTAACTTTTGCCGAATTATCTAAAATCTAATTTATTTTTTACACTGAATGAATTTTAACAAAGAAAACACATGGCAAACACATTTCATTTCAAGAAAAGTAACCTGATCCCTTTTTAAAAATTTAAGCTAAGGCTAGATGCATTAACATTTGTTTCAAATATATCTTTTCAGTTTAGAGTTCAAAGCTTCAAATGGGAGGCCTTGCGTTATGCTATATATATATATATATATATATATATATATATATATATATATATATATATATATATATATATATATATATATATATATATATATATATATATATATATATATATATATATATATATATATATATATATATATATATATATATATATATATATATATATATATATATATATATATATATATATATATATATATATATATATATATATATATATATATATATATATATATATATATATATATATGTAATGTGTTGGAGAATTCAGTATCAAGGGAATTTTTTAATTTTCAGTTAGTTAAGTCTCATTAATTTAGGTTCCAAGAGTCTTTAGGATATAATTAGCGCTAAGGAAGAGTATTAAAGAAAATATCATTATCGATGAAAAGTGTTGAATTCATAATATGCAATACTTCCTCCTGCAGTAAAGCCAGAAACTGGCCAGTAACCACCCACATCGGATGTCGTCAAATGCAGATACCTCTAATGATTCGATAGAACAACGAGGTCTTGCCAACAAGAAATCGAAGCAGTGCCTAAAGTGTCTCAACCTACCGTCGTGGAGGAAGTGAGCCGGCAGTCAAAGTAAGGTCTGGTTATCTACCATCAAGTTCCATATAGAGCCAAAGGCAGGTTCAGGTTCAAGAGTGCTTTTCGATCGTCACGCCTTAGCCGTGGACACACCCTCCAGAAGGCAAACACATCACCGGATCCCGAACGCCACGATGTGCCAAGGATTTGCAATATGGAACAAATAAGTATGCGAATTTCCATACAACTTAAAACGTAAAGTTTTAAACATGTCCAAATGAAATGCATTCGAAACACATTCAAGACCTTCCAAGTTATCAACAATCTATATTGAGTTTAGAGTTGAATAAGTTTTAGAATTTAGAGTTTTATCTTCATTACCATGACCAATCCCCGGACAAAATAAGGACGAAATATCAGTCTTAACTTCTCAGAAACATTCTTTCAATCCAAATGATCGACAGCGAGACTTTAAACTGCCTGGTAATTGAATGAATCCGACAAAAAGGTAATTCAAAGCGTGATTCAGATTAAGCTCTAAAACGTTAATTAAATAAACTTCCTTGTACCATTAATACAAGGCTAACTTATGGAGCATCAGTGAAATCTGATTTATATATCTTACTTTATGTCCGAATTTTTTGGCATTGTAAACAGTGTTTCGCTTTTTTGATTGCCATATCCATCAACCCCTCACTTTCTACGCTACAGAAGCTATTATTTCTCATTGCTTCAAGATTGAATCCTCTCACTTAAGAGTGATACAATAAAAGTTTAAAATTAAACGTTTCAAGGAACTCCCATGCTCAAGTTATAAAATAAAAGTGTTTTAACATTAAATATTTTAACCAGCTCCTTTCAGAATGAGAGCATATTTTTTGTCCTTCCCATCTCAGCAATTAAGGTACTGTGGGCGTGGACGTACTTGAATATGCCGGGTAAGCATATCAAACGATCAAAGTTATATTTTAGCGTATAGGATTTAATATTTGATTATTTTTTTCTTTTTACATAGACAATTTTTAAAAAAACTTGGCATTTCGTTCTTTAAGAACAGATTGTTCCCAGGTGTTAGAAGAAAAAGAAAATAATTATAATTATATTATTGAATATATTATAAATATATTATTACATTTTTAATTCTGGCTTTAAATTTGAGAATTCAATTTGAATTAAGTTTTAAATTCCCTATTTTGTCAATTCTCAGGCAGTTTAAGAAGCCAGAATTGAAAATTCAAAACACTTAGCAGGTAGAAATAAACTCTAGCACTTTACTCTAAAGTTTTGACGAGCTTGTAGTTATCATGTATAAAAATAAGCTTGTTTGCACGGTGTGGAGCCAACGTAGAACGCAAAGCAGTGACAATTAGTCATGCACCACTGAAAACCCTTTCTGCTGCAGCACTTGTTGCCGCCAACGATATAACTTTCTTACCAAAGCTACAATCCATGACAACTGAACAGAATATATTTTTCAGAAGGAAATGGTTTGATTCATTCCATCACCTAAGACAACATCTTTTGATCTTCTGACATTGGCTGCCAATCCCAGATATAAATTTACTTTACACAAAGTCACGTGACTATTTTCGTCCTATTCTACATTATCACTCTGACACATTATCTGATCAAGTAGCCTCCTTTTTTTTATGTATGATCATGAAGAGATTTAGAGTTTCTGCTCTTCTGTGAGAATCCACTAGCCATATTCACACAACTGATTGGGGTAGTTGATCCACTGAAAGCACCAGAGATTACAGCCTCCTTTTCAAGCTTTTCGAGGGCCATCACCTCTTTCTACAAAAGAATTTCTACTGCACTAAAATGCTAACCACAAGTTGAACTGGAGGAGCCTGGAGTGTTGATTGGACAAATTCCGTTCACATGAGATGTGATAAAGTACCTTATATATCAGTCTCTAGCACTAGAGTCTTAGAAGGTTCAGATGGTCCTCAATTTCATTTATCTTGAATGTTTCGAAATCCAAAAGTGCAGTTGACACCATGAGATGGGAAGCGAGAGTCAAAATTGTTTCTCATCTTTTCTTTCAGAAGCAAAATAAAGCTACTATCATTAGGTTACTCCCCAAGGTGACCTTTTAGGAGGTCCAACAGAGCAGAGCAACATTTAGGGTGGGAAAGAATTCTCCTTCAATGGCCTCGACAGTAGTAGAATAAATTTTGCAGTAGAAAGCAAAGGTCACGAATCAGTTCATATTCCTCATCCTCTATAGCAAGGTCAGGTTTCCCAATTCTAGACAAAACACTTGCCAGAGGGTCTTTGTATTGAATAATACTTTGGATCATACTATATGTTGCATTCCATCTTGTGGGCAAATTCCGTTTTAAGGACCTGTATTGTTTATATTTTGGTAACATAGGAGGCAGATGATCAGCAACCTGAAAAATGGGCAACTGAGCAACAGCATCAAGAACCTAATCTATATCACAAATTTTTTTAAGGAATTCATTTTTATTCTAAATTTGAATTTTTTTTGAGAAGGTTGTTAGGAAAACAAAGAATTTTTTCATATAAGTTTATTTCTTCCACTTTGTACATGCTTCCATGTACATATGTAAAAAAAAGCATGCAAATACGTAAAAACCTTGTTCTAAGGCTTTTGTAGAATAGCTCCCTTTTTTGGATATTGTAAAGCATTTATAAATAATTTATTCAATGAATATCTTGCCTAGTCGAAGCTCGTTTTAATTAGAAAATATTACATTATAGAAAAGAAGATAGAAACGAGTGATTGATAATCTAAAGTCCATAGTTGACGAGTAGATACAAAAATATTTTGAGAGGATTCAAAATTTTTGGATGTACCATTAAATATTAGATTTTGCATTATATTTGCTTCTCAATAGTCTCAGAAAATAATTCGGCACTTCAAATTTCCGGTGGCGCGCCGCCACCGACCGTATCAGCTGTGGCGTCGTCGCGGTGAAGCCCTTTCATTGAAACATTTTCGGCGGCAAGCCGCCGCTTTTCGGCGCAGCTTCGGGGACTAATTCCACACGAATGTTTATGTATTTCCTCAATTTCACACGAAATAAAACGGATTGCTTCGAAATCTCTCTGAAAATTAGCGTGCCTATCTTCAGTTGAATGTAAAGCAAAACTAAAAAATGATATAAACTATACATAATCCAATTATTTTTATTCAGATATATTTGTGATTAACTTTATGACTTTGCTGAGTAACGTTAGATGACACTACTTGTGTTTTAAATCTCTAAGAAGAACTCTAGTTTCTTCTCAAGTCAGTTCCCCCGTAATCTAAAGCTATGTTTGAGAAAATTCGTAATATAAGACAATTTCAACAAATTCAGCCTAGATATTAAGCTGAATAAAGGACTAGTGGCATGTTGGGAACTGATAGTCAGAAAATAAGTTGTCAGTAAAAACACTCAGTGGATCGTGGGCTCAAAATGTGTCTTAATTATTGTGAATTTCAAACCAGAAACGATCTATGCTTTTGCGTTTTATTTTAGGAGTAAACTCAATATGTAGAAGATGGGAATTCAAATCATGACTTATATGAGCGAAACTCTCGAAATAGTGTCTAATTTGGTAAAATGAATTAACGGATTACACATCAAATCTGCCCTGGAAACGCTAGCATCTGCTGCAGGAAAACTTGTTTTCAATGTAAACTGGACCAAGACCAAAATATTACCAGTGGACAAGACACCATACAGCCCCCTGATAACTATTGAAGTATGTGGCCAAGATGTTGAGATAGTCAAGCAGTTCAATTGCCTTGGTTCAATTGTTTGCTCAAACGGAAATCTAGATGCAGAGGTATCAGCGAGGGTGGCAAAGGCGAACGCCGTTTTCAGCCACCTACTGAGAAAAATATTCCACAAGCCACAGTTCAGCCGTCTCACGAAAGTTTGTATCTTCTCTTCCTCGGTAGCTAGTGTCGTGTTGTACTCGTCAGAGACATGGCCTTTGACTCAGTCGTAGATGATGAAGGTTGATGCTGTCCAGACAAAACACTTCTGCGCAATCGAACACGTTAGGTGGCTAGACAGGGTACGGAACATGGATATCCTCCGGTCCTTTAAATTAACACCCCTGTCCAAACAGCTTAAATACTGATCGCTGCGTTAGTACGGTCATTTACTTCGCCTACCCACTGAAACACCTGCCCGACTTATATTTGACTTCGATCCAACTGCAAACGACTGGAAACGCCCCAGAGGCAGACCATATTTGAGATGAGCAGATATCATCCGCGATCGACTCACAGCGTGTTGCATTGACCCCAACAAAGCTCCTACCCTCGCCCAAAACAAGCCACTCTGGAGACAACTAACGGCACTAACGTCTGGTTCCCTCAACACCGGCGACGCTGCCGAGCAAGAGCTTAAAGTCAAGTAAGTCAAGATTTTATTAGTGCCTTCACCTTTTCATTTACAGCGTTTTCTTTGATTATCCTTCAATAAATTTTACTTACCTAAAACGTTGAATCATTATAATCAGGCTAAACCTAGTTTTGGAGAAGAAGTTTATTTTAAATTTTCTTTACCGGCTATGATTTTACGTCGATGGATTCAGCTTAGGGAAAATTGCCTTCCATTCCAGAGCAGGCAAAAGGTGTTCGACAAAAAGATAATTGATCCTGAAGGCATGGGCACCCATGAGGAGAGGGGGGGGCAAGCCGCCCTAGCTGAATGACGGCGTCATATATTTGTATTAAATTAAAAACCTTTTTCCACCGAATAAGTTTTCAATGAAAAGTAAAGAGCTCTATTAAGCCATAAATGGACAGAAATAAAGTCAAGTAATCTTCCAAGCGTAAAACTACCACAAATCACTATCAAGAATTAAATGAAACTCAAAATGAACAGAAATTATAATAAATAGCCTAGTGAAACTCTCAAAACGAACAAAAATTAAAATTACTAGGGCTGACATCTTCCATACCTTTTCAAGGCCAGAACCAAAGGCAGATCCAGGACTTTTTTGGGGGGGGGGGGGCAAAATAGGTCGATCCGATAAACTTGCATTAGAAGCAAGTTCAATTAACACAAACTTGCGTTAATTAAGTAAACTACACTACTTTAAACTATGTCAGGGGGCGCGCGTCTCCCCCCCCCCGGATCCGCCACTGACCAGAACATAACTTAGGCTTTACAAAAAAAAAATACCGTGGATTGTTAGTTTAATATGCCTATACTGATATTTATTCCTTAAAATAAAAAAATGAGGAAAGTTTTTTACTTATTTAAGTAAAAAAAGTGAAAACATTTAAACATATTTTGTTTCAGTAAAGCGCAAATTATATTCTGGTCTTGAGAAGGCATGGGGGCTATCAGCCCTAGTAATGTTAGTTTTGGCTCATTTCGAGTTTGACACGGCTATTTATTCTAATTTCTATTCATTTGAGTTTCATTTATTTATTGATAGTGATTTGTGGTAGTTTTACACTTGGATAATTACTTGACTTCATTTTTGCCCATTTTTGGCTTAATAGAGCTCTTTAATTTTCTTTGAAAAACTTGTTTTGTAGAAAAAGTTTTTTTAGATGAATTTCTGTTCGTTTTTTATTGAAAAAGTCATTTTAAGGGAAAAAAAATTATATCTTTTCGGTTTTTTTATAAGAATCTGTAGTTTGCCATAATTGTAGGGGTTTGACATGCCCAATATCCCCAAAGAAATAGTTGCTGGACCATTCTACTATGCTGAACAAAATAGTTGTCTCAAAATTTTGGCTAGATGTGTTTGGGAAATAAATCGGCTTGAGAAACGGCTGATTGCCCTCCAATCGCTTTTTAACCTTAGAAAGGACACCAGAACTTTTAATTTTGAATCGAATTAGCTTTTTTAAATGTTTCAATGATATTTCTAGCTATTATAGAGTGGTGCTGCCTACGTTATTGCTTATATGCCTTTTTGAAAACCTGCATGTATACATTTTTTTCATTTAATTGGAACGTCCCCTAAACACTTCCTACAAGTTTCATTTTAATACTCTTGGTGTCATTAGTTACAGTATCTGTAGTTGTAGTACTAAAAGTATACATATAGTGCCTACTGGCTAGTTCAAACTCCCCCGCAACTTGCTCTTAAAGGTCTTACTCAATGAAATAAGTTGTTTTTGAGATATTGCTCTGTCATATTTTTGAAAGTCCACGTACTCATAATTGATTTTGACGTAGTTCAACGCCCGCTTAAATATTTCTTATATTTATTTACTGAAGACGTTGTTATATTCTCTTTGGACTATTCGCTACAAAATGGCTATCTCACAATTTCGATCGAATTTGTTTGGGGAAAATAGTATATCAGGGGGGGGGGGCTATTTTCCCTCCATCTATCTTGACTCTTAAAATGGAGCTAAAACTATGCATTTCAAATCAAATGAGCCTCCTGTAAAGTTTACAAAACCACCTCTTCCTAAAAACCTTACATCCCCCCTGGGCATAACTTAAAACCCATACCCCCACACTCTGGGGGGTTGTGTCAACCCCAAGGACCATGTTCTTAGATCTTTGGACTATTTTTCAACAAATGACAATCTTAAAATTTCTATCGGATGCATTTGAGGAAAATATGACGTGGTGTATAGCTGCCCTCCGATAAATTTGACTCTTAAAAATGGGTCTTCAACTTCCGATTTCCAATCCAATGAGCCCCCTCCGAAGTGTATACGACCGCCGTTTCCATAAAAACCTTAAATGCCCTCGGGGCATACCTTACAACCCTTGCCCTGAGGACTGTGAGGGGGTTCTCATCCTCAAAGACATAATTTCTGGACTTACTAGGTCAAACAAAATAACTATCTCAAAATTTTGAATGGAAGTGTTTGGGGAAATGATGGGCGTGTGAGGGGGGATGGTTGCCCTCCAATCACTTTTGTCTATTAAAGAGGGCACTAGCCCTCTCAATTACCAACCGACTGAGCCCTTTTCGAAGTTTCTACGACAACAAATGGCCATCTTAAAATTTCTATCGGATGTGTTTTGGGAAAATGCAACGTGTGTGTTTGTGTGTGCGTATGGGGGGGGGGGTATTTTCCTTCTGATCACTATGACTCTTAAAAAAAAAACACTATAACTAACACCATAACTTAAAAAGCACTATAACTGGTTGTCCTCCAGGAGCTCTTTTTGAAGTTCCTATGACATTTCTTTCTATAAGAAGTGCCCTGGTCTAAAAAACAAAACAATACATTGGGCTCACATCGCTCTTTACTTAGGCAGCGCGAATGCGCTGCCTATGATATTTTGTCTTGAGATTACAATTATACAGTACTGGAAGTGCCGATTCGACCCGATACGCCCCCCCCCCTAAAATTCAGCCTATGGGCGCCCATGCCTGAAGGGCGGTATATGTGCCCTCTTTGTAAAGATGAGGACGAGACTTGGACCATTTTCTCGGGAAGTGCCCGGTGCTCTCTGATTGAAGGGAAAAATACTTACATGGGATTGTTTTGCTGCTTCCTGCTATGTTATGAAGCAGTAACACGGTAACCATATTTGGTATTGGTACTAACATAGATGAAGACTTAGAAAGACGAAACAGTTTATACATTCCATTAGTAATTATTTTATAGAATTACAATTATTTTCTTATTAAATTACCGTTATGTATTTTTTCGCTATGTATTATGTTTCTGTGTACTATGTAATTTGTTCTGTTGGTGATTTCTTTATTTTTCATAAATTTTTGCGTGTATATGGCTCATGGACTTTTGAAATACACGATCTATCCATCTATCTGAAAGAAATTGTATTATAAGCTGAATCATTTGGATCTCTGGAAAGTAAAAAGTTACAAATCGCAAAGTTTTCCTGATTTTACTATGTCAAAAAGTAAATAAACTATTTCATCTCAAGTTTACTCCATCCAACCAAAAAAGGACACCTTCTTCAAGCTGTAAACATAACTACAAAACATAACTGAAATAAAAATAACTAGTAAACGCTTTTATGCTTTTGCGTATAATTCAAAACACAGAATAGCATTTTTCTATGTTTTATGTGGTATTACTTTTAATTAGCATATTATTTACTATTGACTAGCAAATAAAACTTTTGAAACATTCCTAGCGCAAGGTATTTATTAAATTTATGCATGATGAATCATACCATGATTCATACAATGAATCATGTACTCACCATGAGGTCCAGTTGTTTCAAGGATTTGGCCAAAGCTGGCTTTATTGCTCAATCCAAAATCTGTGAGAGGAGTCTCTTCTTTGAAATCAGTTGCTTTTTCGACAGTTTCATCTAACTTGGCTTCAACACTTGTGTCTAGTGGTTTTTCTGATTCGGAATTGGCTCCAAAGCTTTCTTTGTCAGTTTTCTCCGCTATAACGTCCTCAATACGATTTACTGGTGCTACGACCTTATCGTCACTACTATTAGGAGCATCCGCTGTCCCTCTGCTCAGACTTGAACTTTCTGTTGTTGTAGTTACAAGTACAGGGACCTCGTCTAAGTTCTCAACGTTTTTTTCTGTATTATTAGTCGATAATGTATTATTAGTCGATGATGAATCCAATTCTGATAATTTCGGAATTTTAGATTCTTCATCGAATTTTTTTTCTGCCAACTGATTGTCCTCTTCTGATTTAAGAATATTTAACTCTTCTTCAAGCTTTCCGTCTAAATCCAAAGTTTCGTCGTTTATTTTATCCATTGTTTCATGCAATTCATCAATGTCTTTAGTTGACTGTTTGTCATCTGAAGGTACTTTCTCATCCAGAACATCTTCATTCTTCAAGGAAGAATTGTCGGTCGTCTTTTCTTTTCCAGCAAATGGTGAGGTTTCAATCTCTAAAGCAAAAATTCGGTTGTTGATTTAAATTATAAAGAAGCATAAAATAATCCGAAAAATATACCAGATGAAATGAACATTTCTTGAATAAAATTTTAAGAAAACAAATTGTCATTGATACAGTAATAAATTAGAATCTAGCCACATATATCCATATGAATGGCGATACCGTACCTCTTTAACTAGGCTTATGTTTACTCTACGAGGACGGGTAATATCTTTTGGAATTTGGATGATCCTAAGATTAAAAAGAGCTTGATCTAATGAGCTTCGGCCCCGTAAATGAAGCTTGAATATTGTAGAAACATTGTCAAAATGCCAAAAATATGTACACTAATACAAACATAGTGCAATACAGACAGGGTAAGGGGGTCTTTTTCTTTTTATGGGGACTTATGCTAAAAATTATAAATTTAGTAATTAGGATAAGTAATTAGCCTTTTCTGGTAAGTAATCTTGGAATGCTGGAACCCACAATATCTGATCAAGATGTAGGGTTCCAGAGCTAATATTACTTTGTCACTGTTACATGACTCTTAAAAATTTTTGCTCGGCATAGCATTGGCAATGGAATTCCAATTCTTCCAAAAGTTCCTATTAAATTACTTACCTGTGCTAAAAAAAATAATACCAAGAGTAAAGTAAGATCTTGGAGTTAAAAGTATCGGACTTTATGTGAATTTTCTGTTTTAAATTTAATCTTGGTTTAATGCTATTAAATGTTTGTAAGACCATCAATACGCATATTTTCTCAGTTTGCCAAGGTTCAGTCAATACTGTCTAGATATTTTGTTTCTTATCGTGAGCTTTTTTTGAGAAACCATGCGAAAAAAGCCTCCTGACCTTCGCGACATTCGCAAATAAATTCGAAACACAAGGATAAAAAAAGGGTGACACGTGACCAAATCGATTTATGCATATTATAAATAGCGAAAGAAAAAATGATGCACTAATTCAGAATTTTGCAGAAAGAACTGATACTTCGGTCACCGATGGCTTTTTAGCAGTCTGGCTTTTTATCTGGGATAAGGATAAGATGAGATCTTTCAAAAGGCTTTCTAATAAGTAAAGCTATCCTATTTTCATACCATTGTTATACACACATATATACGAACTATTTTTGAAACTTGAATTTATTTTCCCCTTTATTTGCTGCGAGTTTTACACTAGTAGATTACAAGCTATACACAGATTACAAGCTCTAATACGGAATAGTGTTAAAATCTTACCTCTATTATCACTTTCATCATCATTTCTTGATTTTATTGCGTCATCATGCGTATCATGTATATCATGTCTCTCAGACTCTATAAAAGTTTAATTTCCGTAAGCTCAAGGGAAAAATTCATGATATTAAGTAAATTAACTTCTTTTTACATGGGATATTTAAAATATTCTCATAAAACATAAAACAGCAACTGGAAACAAAATATACATATGACTTAGCTGACATTTTAAATAAATTCCACGCTTATATTTTTCTAGGCCACTGCATGCGTTTCCACAAAATTTTATATATTTTTTTTCCTAAGATTTTTTTTATGACCTTTGTATGTGCAAGATTTTAGCTTTCGAGATCGAAGCTGGTCCCTCTTTACATCTTTACTTATGCACTATTAAACTAGTAAACACTAAAAACTAATTAATATGTGGGAGGGGGTGGTGCAAATTTCTTCTCTCAGTCTTTTATAATTGAGATATTCATTTGATATTTATTCCCAGCTCCTAATCTAAGTATATACACCAAAGCTTTTTGTCTTATTTTTAATTTCCAATCTATATATTAGCAGTAGGAAGAATTATCCAGGGGATGATTGTGATGGTTCTAAAACGGTAGTGTAGCCACAGAAAAAAAGGAATACAAACTTGATGGACTTAAAAAGCAGCCTACTAAGGGATACAAAGATGGCAATAAAGACTAATTGGAGGAGAAATGAGGTAGATGAGACGCGAGAAGAAAAATCAGGATTGATACTTCAATAAAACTAAAGAGAATCTGTGATAAAGACAAGACAAAACTGCGTGAAATAGAAACCAGAAAAAACAGATAATTTTGAGATGGGGAAACACATTTTTGGAGCAAAAATAGAGCTACCAATAAATTAAAATAGCGATATTCTTGAAGGCAAAGAGAAGTGGATCAGGCGCGTAACTTTCTAATGGGGAAGGGACACTTGGTCCCCAGATCTCATTTTGCCCCTCCTCCCCCTTCCCCATGTTTTCATTTGCCCCTTCGACCACTTCATTCCTAAATATTTTTTTATGAATATGCATTTATTTATCCTTCATTCATCAATAGATGCCAATTCTATCCTAGACGTTTGGTTACAATAAGCAGACGCCTTTTCTGTTGAAACCACTGTCGGTGCCAGAGCAAGAAATCTGAAGAATGTGAATTGTGACATTTTTAATACTTATAGGTCAGGTGTTCTATACTTCATGGTGGAGCAAGTAACTTTGGAACTGAAACAAAAGTTCGGAGAAAATTTCTTGTTAACTCAAGGCTTAGAAGTCTTTGACCCAAGCTCACCCAAGTTCCTGGATGCACGCCGAGAACAAGACTTTGTGCATGCATTTCCTGCACTATCAGTCAGTGAGTTGACCTTTGGGTCAGAATTTACCTTAAGAAAAATCTTATTTAAAGAGTACGAGGCCAGAATGCTCATCTAAGCTCTTGCTTACCTTTAAACGAATAAAGAAGCACCAGTTGCATACTGCTCATTTTGGTTTAAGCGTCCCCTTTCTAGAGGGTTTGCTAATTCACGCCGCCTTTGGATGGCTATTAAGATATGAAATTTCCACACCCCCCCCCCCCCCAGGATTTTTTGAATTTATTCGATGAGACAAAAGAATCAAAGGATTTTAGATAAAAATTCATAGAATCATGAAATGGGAAGAAAGAGAAACCTACAAAACAACTCTATTTTAAGCAATAGATCGCCAGCATAAATAACAGCGAAACAAAAGGAGAAAGATTTTAGTAACTAAAAAATACTCCGTTCTGAGACCATATTCTGATTCGTGATTTGCTAAAAAAGTTGCTAACACACAGGACTAAATCCAAAAGCACTATATGAAGTACTGTATTTTTCGTTCACAGAGAGTCTAGCTTGTCTCAGCTTACCTAATTTAATTTCACTGATATATGGTATCTCGTAGCAAAAAGAGTTTGAAAGTAATAAACAAATGTCTTTTACCGACAACAAAAGAAACCGTCAGTTTATAGCCAGCTAAACCCCTTTTGTGGATCAAAACAGACTTGCCAGTGACAATAAAAATTATTAAGTTTTCTGTTCTCTTTACTTTTTGGGGTAAATCAGCATATTTAGAGCAATAGGCTTACTAAAACTCATACCCATCTTGTAGTTTTACAATGTCATCCGTCATTGTTTGACTGTTTCTTACACTGCCATCTAATTTTTTTCGTCACCCTTGTTATTTCATTTTCTTTTTCCTTTTGTGTAAATATCAACTATCATCAAAAAATAATCGGAGCGCCTCAGCTATGTAAAGCAAGCATCGGCACTGTTTCTGTTTTTCAGAAAAACAGAAACAGAAAAAACAGATGAAAAAAAGACAGAACAGAACAGAAACAGAGACAGGTCCGGCAAAAAGGTGACCCATTCCTCCTTTCTGTTCTGTTTCTTTTTTTTTGGAGAAATAGAAACAGAAACAGGTTAGACAAAAAAAAAAGCAGAATTATAAACAGAAATAGCGCCGATGCTTAGCATCGGCACTGTTTCTGTTTTTCAGGAAAACAGAAACGGAAAATAGAACAGTAACAGGTCCGTCAAAAACAGATGACCTATTTCTGCTTTCTGTTCTGTTTTTTTGAAAAAAAGAAGCAGAAAATGGTTAGACAAAAAAAGAAACAGAAGTAAAAAAGAAACAGTGCCGATGTTTTGTTAAGCCCAGGGAACGATAGCAAGGACATATACAAATGGCTATTTGAAGTTCAGGCTTTTTATCCTAATGTTTCTACTAATATTTGCTGCACTTTACGCAGCTCAAATGCTTAGACTTTTTTAAAAAGCTTAAAAACAAAAAACAACATATTTTTTTTAATTGTTCTTAAATTCATAATAACAAAAGGTATCTATATTTGCTATCATCTGCTTCACATCACAAAGCTCAAATGTTTAGGCTTGTCTTTTAAAGGATCTAGAAACTGACATGAAGACGCCTAAGCAGGACATGGCAAATAATTACAGCTATCTCCTCATGATCATTAGAATACTTAAAACCAACATGAATGTTATTATACGATTACTTTACATTTTTTTTAAGCAGAGAAACCTCAAGGACTCTACAACCCTGGAAATGAACCTCTGAAGAGGAAAGATCCCCCCTTCCATCAAATGAATTATCTAATGTTAAGCCTACCTTTGCCTTGAAATATGTTTACTCAGCTATAATTTTTAGAAGAAGCACTAAAGCCAATTTCCTTATAAATTTCACTCTTAAACGAATTGATTTGTTCATTAATGTAACGAAATTAAACTTTATCTGATCCAGGGTAACAACAGCTTAGAGTCGATTCTTTGATTTATCTGCTATTTTGCTAGGGTATAGCTTTAAAGCACGTACCTAAAATGCTAAAATCTCACCTCTAATATCAGCATTATCATCATTATTTGAAAAAAATGTGTCATCGGGTATATCATGTATGCCCGGTCTTCCAATTTCTACGACAATATCATCATCCTCCAAAAAGTTAGTATCAAGAGACGGAAGTGGGGTGGTGCTACCAATAAGCTCGGATGGATTGAACGTCGGACTAGCAGCAGGAACTTGATCAAATACACCAGCTATGTAGAAAAATGTAATGAAATCCATTGTCAGTTGTAAGAATTACGGTGTTTGGTTTTCTTTATTCTTTTGATAAGTATTAAAAAAAGGAGTCTTATTAGAGAAGAAAACCTGTAATTTGCTATCAAATTCGGGGTTTCTACATAGACACGAATATGAAAAGCAATACAATAAAAATAAGGATAGTAGTAAAAATCTGTTACGTGTTAGACCGTTTTTTTTTTACCACAAATGACGCATAATAGTTGAGCAGAAAATAGGCTTTTATATTTTTTATGCTTCAATTTATTTCTTGGTGAATTTCCTTCTAACTGGTGGTCAAAAAGTTTTTTTTTATATCCTTTTTTGCTTTGCTGCCAAAAAATTGAAGTATGTCAACTGATTTAGATGTAATCTGCGATTTAATCTATGAAAATTGGGATCTCCAGTAAATATTAATCCATTTAGCTATGCCTTATCAGAATAAAAAAATAAAATATATTAATATTAAAAAAGCTTAACACTGTTGATACTGATTCAGTGATTCTATCTTTATTGCTATATTACAAGTCATACAGTAAGAGGCAAAATTTAACTTTTTTGAAATGATATATCTGATTGGATGTTCTTTCTATTAATTTTTGAAATGTTGGTGCTTTAAGGCTTTTAAGGTCACGATTTCGGAAGACCATATTCTTATAATTTATTTTTTAGTTAAACTTTTTCTTCTTTCTTTTCCCTTTTGCAATGCTCTTCAACAGATAAGCTTTGGCAGTTGTTTTCATTTGATGAAAACATTAGAACATTAGAACAACATTAGAAAAACAAAACAACAAACAAACAAAAAAAAAAAAAAAAAAAAAACATGTACATGAGAAGACTACAAGCATGACGAAATGGTATGAAAGACTGATAAGACAAGAATCGTCCGTGAATCTTCAACAAACAGGCTTAATTTTAATTTATTAATGCTTTATTTCAATTGGATTTCTAAGGTTATTTAGATCCAGCCTGATATTTTCTAAAATTAGGCAAATTCTTTTATTTTGAAACGTTTTTGACTGATAGTTATTTAGGGTTAGTAGGGATGGTAAGCTAATACAAGATAGTCAGGGCTAGGATAGCATGAAACAAAGGCTAGTATTGAAAAAATGTATGTAAATACATGTATTGCTTCGTTCTTTTTACCTTTGGCTCAATGCAAAGAATAAGTATAAAAGCGCTACCAACATTTTAATTTAGATTTCCATAGCCTAGCTTTATAAAGGGTTCATAGCTTTGCTGGTTAACACTAGATGACAATGGCTGCATTTTTTCTTCTGAGAAGAACATGAATATGGGCCTCCTACCAGTTTCCAGTACACTTTGGGTACGACTTTTAGATGCACTTAAAAGTATATGACCCTACTTGGCTCAACCGTATCCAAAATAGACAACCTTAATGACAAAATGAGTATACATATGAAAACACTATAGATATGACTAAGAGAGTCCTGCTAAAGACTTGCAATATTAAAAAGAAGATGCCTCAACACACTGGACCAAAAAAAGAAAAAAGACAATAAAACAAGGAAACTATCGTTTTCAATACTATTTCACTAAAACAGCACAGTAAAAGGCTTGCCCAAAATGCGTCGGACTTTTTATCCGTTGATCCGTCTACTTAGCGCTTAGTCTCTCTATTCAGTAGGTAATGCTGTATTTGCAGTTTTTTTATTGTATGATGTTAGGTTATGTTGTTGTATTATAATGTTGTCTTGCATTTTTTTTTTTTTTTTTTTTTTTTTTTTTTTTTTTTTTTATTATTCCATTCGTCTTTGTCCCAAGTGGGTAAGAAAGCAAATTATTATAAAGCAAAAAAGCCATGTGCAAACCTTATTATTTTGAATGTACGGTACTGGTGCATTTTAACTAAACCAGCGCTATAGACTGTACAAACAAACCAGACATGGAGACCCGTCAAACGGGTATTTGTTGTCTAAATTGATTGCAAAGCGTAGTTTCTTATCGAGTTTGCAATATTTAAACGATTGTTTTTTGGGGTTTAGGGGGGGGGGTACTTATGCATTATAACTAAATCAGCGCTATGGAGTGTACAAGGAAACCAGACAAACAGGTATTTGCTAGATAAATTGATGGCAAAGTGTGGTTTCTCATTGAGGTTACAATATTTAAACGATTATTTTTGGGGTTTAGGGGGGGGGAGGTACCTAGGCTATGTTAGGTTACGTATTTAATATATGCTATGCTTACCCCCACCCCTAGTGTGCAAACATATAGCTCAAATTTGTTTCTAAACTATTATATATTCATCATATTTCATTAGCATTAACCGAACTTGACTTCTTTCGTGTATAGCGCTGGTTTAGTTATAATGCACCAGTACCGAATGTACAATGAAAAATTTTTTATGTGAAATTGCCTCAACAAGCTTGTAAAATGCTAGTTCTGAGACCCTTTAGAACGTATGTTTTGACACGTTAAGGGGATGTCCAGAAAAATTTACATTCAGCTAAAGAAATGAAATCGGTGAGGTGTTTCTATAAAAATAATAAAAGAAACAAAAATAAAGAATGTTCGAACGATAGATATTAAAAAATAAAGAAAGTAGACAGATAGAAAGCTAAAGCTTCAGTTAAAATTTAGCATAAACTCCTATAAGTTGAATCTGTCCGTCGAGTTAAGGTGTCTCTTTGAGTTTGAAGATTTTAAACGCTGACTGAAAACTTTTTCACTAAAAAAAAAGACTTGAAAAGCAAGTTCCAACAAGCTAGTTTCAAGGGTTAAAGTTCCCACATCATGGAGTCAGTTTCAATTGCTGAATCATGACCTCCTGGGTTTAACTTTACAATTCAAATGCCAAGAGTACACAATTTGAGTAAATCGGGGTTTTCGAAAGTGAAAATAACGCAATTGCTCTTTAACTTGTACCTTTATTAAAATTGAAGTGAAATCAAAATGAAATTGATTTATCCCCAAAGGTTGAATTTCTGTTTTATTTTTGGCTGTAAGCCAATTTAAAAATTTATATTTGTGGCGTTATAAACTTTATAAAATTTTAAATAACAAAACCAACAGGAAATTTTATATTTGATTGTAATCTTTTGCAGCAATTAACGGTTTAATTGAGCATTCCAGACATATTAGGTCAGGTATACCATCTAAGTATAGGTTCAGTAGTGACATCATATCAGGTGAGGGATAGCATTCAGGTGTCAGGTCAGTAGTGCAAATCCCCTCCCTCCTCCCTCTAAGGCAAAAACTACACATCTTAAGTAGTGAATATGGGACATTCAAGAAAAATCACGTAGAAATGAGGTTTTTCTAAAGTTTTGGCACTATCTATGCGCTGGAAATGTTTGTGTCTATTGGTTTCCAGCTCTCTAAGATACATAGGCAAACGGCACTCGCTTTATAAGTAATATGGTGAAAAAAGTAAAAATAAAATAAAGCTAAAAGTAAAAAGAACCTCAGGGGTTTCATTTTTATGTATGGTATATGATTTTATTATGTTAGAGCTAGAAACAAAGACAGAAATGAACCCGAAATGAAAATCAGAGATAAAGAAAGGGCATATGGACAATGGACAATGGGGACTTGGACAATGGTGAGGGGGGGGGTCAAATCCAAAAGTACCATTAAACCTTCGAAAAAATGGCATAATTTCTGTCGTAGCTTATTGTTTGTGGTACTTTTGCGTTTTACGTCTGAACATGAGTTTGCGTTTTGACCATAAATAAAATGGATTTAGAATAAACAAGCTGAGGGAAAAAGAGCTAGAGGACGAGAAAATTTGGTCTGAAAGGCAGTAGAAGTGATATCAGACTAAAGTGTTTTACAAGACAATAAAAAAGTAAAAATACTGTTAGAAGCATCCAACTATATGGGTTTCCTTGTTTGATTCATCTATATACGCAAGAGGGTGTTTGGGGGAGGGGGTTGGATCTCTAGTCCAGGGTTTCCATTCCTTCTTCGAAGTGTAAAAATGACTATGTTCCCTAAACTGTCAATATATATCTCAATGCTTGTCACATGGTTTTTTTTGGGGAGGCATCTCTAAAAAATTACCCTATCTTTAGAAACATTCTCCTCGCCAAAAACAGACCCCAGTTCCTGAAGAAACTAGTGACCGTGTTCGTAGCCGTACTTAAAAATTGATAGCACCTATACTCAAAATCAAGCAGTTCGTGGTAAAAAACTGCAAGTAAGGAGCGACTTGGCTCAATAGAAACCGACACTCTAAAAAACGGAATTTTGACATCAATAGATGCATCAAAAGAATTGGCTTATTATGCTGATTGCAAATATATAAGATTCATTAAGTTTAGTGTTACCCATCAAAAGCTAAGAGCAAGAGCCTGAGAAAATTTGCCTGATTTTCCAAAAAAGGAGGGAAACACCCCTAAAAGTCGAGGAATCTTAATTAAAATCACATCGTCAGATTCAGCGTATCAGAGAACCCTACCCGAGAAGTTTCAAGCTCATTTATATAAAATTTGGAATTATGCCAGAAAAAAGATCACGGATAACTGTTTATTTGTTGTAGTTTTTTTGTTTGTTTGTTCTTCCCAGGCGTGATAGTATCGACCTAATGGTCCTAGAAGATCAGGAGAGGGTGCATTCCAACGGGAATTAAAAGTTATAGTGTCCTTTTTAAGTGACCAAAGAGACTGGAGGGCATCTAGCCACCTCCCACGCCTTTTCCCCCCAGAGTCGTTCGATCAAAATTTTGAGATAGCCATTTTGTTCAGCATAGTTAAAAGATCCAATAACTATGCCCTTAGGGGTAACATGATCTCCCATAGCCCATGGGGAAAGGGCTGAAAGTTATGAAATCTGCCTATTGTTTGCACATAGGATTTTCCATTAGGAATCATGCAGACATTTTTCGGGAGGAGGAGATTTTGTGCTTGGGGTGGATTTTCATGGAGAATGTTCTGTTGGAAGGGGAATTTCCGGGGTGAATTTTCAAGTGTAAATTATACACTGGGGGGATTTGACAGAATTCCTATACGAAATTCTTTTTATTTGCCTTAGTTTTGCTTTACCAGCTCAATTTTGCATGTGAAGATATTCCAGGGGAAATCTTCCTGGGGAAATTTTCAGCGAGTTTGGACTTCCCGGAAAATTTTCACGGAGGGGGTATTTCCGGGGTGATCGGAAAAACGATTAGAAATTAAATTATTTTTCAAATAAAGGTATGCTAAGGAGAATTTTTCAGGTTGAATCATCCGCAAAAAATTTTGCGGAGGGGGGGGGTAGTGAGATTTTTTGTTTGGGGGAAGGGGGTAAAATGTTTTTCCTCTGGTCTAAAAAAAGAGTATACTTTAAAGTGTTTTTCTTTTTTATGGCTGTCTTTCGACAGCCTCTTTGGCCTATCGAAATAATTTATTTTTATTAGGCTCATAAAAACTGAAAATAAATTAAACTGACATAAACTAAACTGATCGTCAATCATTTATTCAAATATGGAAAATAGAACATTTTCCCTGGAAGTTAAAGCATAATTTGCGCTTTATTCAAAATGATATAAAGCTACTCTTAAAAATATGCCAATATTAGAAGACAGGAATCAGGAACAGATATAAGATATCAAACGCTGCGAATTTGAGATTACACCTTTGATAATTGCGAAGAATAAATTTTTCTGCACAATTAGGCCAGGATTTACGCATAGGCCCACCAGGCCTGGGCCTAGGGGTACACAATGCCGAGGGACCCCCCCAAAAAAGCACTGAGCGATTTTTATTCTTAACAAAAACTGGACTGATGTGATTTATCGTCAAAGTGCTAAGTGCCTAGTGTACTTTGCTGCTGCGTTGCCAATTCACAGAAAAGTGATTTTGAAACAACATAGAAATACCGTAGTCGCTTATAGACTGTCAGATGTCTCCCAAGAATGGCAGCTGAGAGCTCGGTATCACCTATCTCTTGCATTACTTTTGGCTCATCACTCATCAGTTGCCTTCTGTTCAGGGATTCCACTATCCTCGAATTTTCGAAGATTTCCCGTCAATCCCTGTGTCTCCCCTACAAAAACTGCTTGGGGCTAGAGGCACGAAAGATTTAAATCCAGCCCTGTGCACATTATTTTTACTTATCTCATTTGTAGAGATTGTTTTTTAGAGCGTCTAATTTACTTGTTTTATGTGTCAATTTTAACCTTTATTTTATATAGCATGTTGATTTTTTTAACGGTATACCAAATAAATATCTTCATCTGTCCTTTAATGATGGCCATGACAAAAGCTATAAATTCCATGAACGGTTACAGCCTTATACCTGTCGGATAAAGTAAACAAATAACAGTTTCTTTTATGAAATTATAATCTCGCAACATGATTGCAATTTGCAATACATGTCCTTGACAATCGTTCAAAAGCAAATACTAACACTTGGTATTTGAGATTTTTTTCAATTCATGCCTGTCGGATTTTTTTTTTTTTTTCTGAATCCAAAGGTCTTCGTTTGGAACAAAAAAAAAATATTTCCCTCTTACAGGGATACCATTTCTTCTAAGAACTGTGTTCAGCTCAATAAATTTCTGAAACACTATTTTAGGAGGACCAGCCGGAGGGGGAGGAATTCTTGTTTTATCAAAAGTATTAAACTCAACAAGACATTATAGTGGACGGCGAAACTAATTGCAAGTAAAGCACCGTTAATTAAAAAGAAGAGAAACGAAGCACAACTACAAGTTCAAACTTGTTACAGCAATAAGCTGCTTGAGGTGGACACATTAGCGAGCACTCCTCCTTTTTATGATACATCCATATTGGAGTCGAATTTGCCGTGTAGCATTTTGTAGGGTTTCATGTCTTGTCATTACGCCCTGTTCCTAAATTTGTCTTTTTAAACCACTTTTCTGAAAAGGCCAGACAGGGTGCTGGAACAATTAGGATCAACTAGGAAAGAGTTTCTCGGACGATTATACCTGTACATAAACATTTAAATTAAATTACATCTATATTTATTATATTTATATTAGTCAAAACGTCCCAAGAGTGCTACACTAAAACACCCACTTTTGCCATTTCTAGCCAAAACCCCATATTGGCCCGATAAGGATCAAAACGCTATCGACCAAAAATTCTGAGAAATCATTATAGAACTGTCCAAACAATTAATAAAAATTCCATAACCGAGAGGTCGTACTGCCGTAGGTGACGCATTTGCCCCTAATATATATGCTTGACTTGCTTAAATCTCCAGTCGGGTTGGTGCCAGCGTCGAGAGAGCTGACAACATCCTGACCCAGGACACCCGGATTTGAGCAATCGTAGGTCCATCTTCAGGTCTTATTCCTGCCTTACTTAGGAGCTGGTGTAGGCTATCGGACCATCTCATTCTTAAACAACCATCTGGTGTTTTCCACCCGTTGGTCACAGGGTTGAAGTCGTAAGCGTGCAACAGACGCTTCTTCCGGTATTCGGAGGAGATGGCCGTACCATCTCAGCATGTGCTGCGCTACTTAAGGGAAAATGGAATCTGTATCGTGGGGTTCAGGAGATTGGTGATGCTGATAAAATAGCAGGACGGAACCCACAGATGCCTTGAGTACCCATATCTCTGTGAGGCGACTGATAACAGGGTTATGCCAGATTTTGTTGAGGTCAACAACTTGGACCCATCAACAACTTAGTGAACGTTTGCATGAACACAAAATTTCAATAGATAAGTCCCTGAGATTGAAATAGAAATTTGGCTATAAACAGAGACACAGGAGACATTTCATTAAGCCCAATTTATAACAATTTAATACTAAAAGACTCAAATAATATTTGCACTAAGTCAAATTTAAGAGAACCTATTTGCATGCCTAATGTAAACCGAATTTGCAGACGAGCAAAAAGTATCGTGAGGCAAAACATTCTTGCTCAATCTCTTTGGTAAATACTGTCTTTCATTGGTTTTGGCTTGGTCTTTCATTCAGTGTCTGTTCGTATCTTGTACAGTAAACTCCAAAAGGTTAGATTTTTTGCTTCTCTTTTCTTTCTTATTTAGCACTGAGGACGACTTGGCGGAGGTCCTTGTCGAAATATTTGCTTGTTTTTCGTCTTCATGTTTTTACCACTGGCTGACAAAATCCTCGTTTTCTCACTCTTTTTTGGTATTATTTTTCATTTATTATTTCCTTTCCTCTCTTAGCTTCATATATTTTGTTGAGTCTCTTTAGGATAGAAGATTCTTTCGTGATTCGTGCGAAGACTTCGCTCTTGACTCATCCATCACTTGACAACCCGAAGCCAAGGTAAGGGAAGTCCTTCACGGCTGCTACTTGGTTTTGACATACTTCGACTGCAGGAGAGTTGTTGAGATGACCGTGGATGAATAAACATAACTTTCGTTTCACTCCAACTGATGTTGAGCCCAACTTTGCTAGACCCTTCTCTCATGACTGTCAGCGCTATAAAAAGTTCTTCGAAGGTGCTTATCCTGAGCACCAAATCGTCAGCGAAGCATGTGTTTCTCAAAAGCCTGTCTCCGAGTTTCAGCCCAAAGTTAAGTTGGCTAGTCGTCCTCATTATGAAATAATAAATGGCGCAATTAGAAAGTTGGGGAGCTGTGGCACATCCCTGCGGAACTCCTGTACAAATTCTGAGCAGCTAGCTACGCTTCCCGTCAACTTAGGCACGTCTTGTCATTTGTTCACACATCTCTCAAAGAGAGAAAGCAGTGCTTCTGATACAGACCGACTGTTTTGATCATGGGCAACAACAACTCCCTATCTGCAGAGTCAAAAGCGGGTTTAAAGTCGACAAAGGCTTGCAAATATTTTAGCAGGCACGGAGAGGAATGTTATTCCCCATTTCCTGATGATAGCAGGCTGCATCCGTCCCCTATGAATTTGGAGTTCTTGCCAAGAAAATGGTCTCGGTGGCCTGCTATTGAGATGTGGTCACTCTTCAAATCCCGACCGAGGAGGGCTTTCACTCCAGGTCAGATGGAAAATGAAACGTTGCCGGCCTTACTGATCCTAGGCCTGGGATCTGAGTAGAACTACAAAAACCCAGATACTAAGATTCCCTTGGGTGGGCTCTACCCGTCACATGAGGTTACGGTTACGCTGATTGGATTGTTCAGTTTGGGAAAATCCCCTTATCCAGAGGTGCGTGGTCAGAAGACAGGGTCTGTCTCATTCTGAGTGAACTCCATTCACGAACTTACAAGCAGTCCATAAAAAATGAACTGATGGTGTAAACTGTTTATAAAGCAACACTAATTTTTGTAAAATATTATACAATGGACAAAACTTTAAGGGGAAGATCGGTGGATTTTTTTTAGGGAGGGTTACCTAAGGCAACAGAAAGTGCATTTTTATGACCATACTTTCCATGAATAACCATTAAGTTCAATATGACACTTAACAGCAGAACTTTTTACCCCCCCCTCCTAATCTCTTTTTATTAGGAGAAATATATAGGGAAGAAGCTTGTGAAAGGGAGGTGAGACGGTGACAGCTCACCTTGGAAAAGATACTCATTAATGAATAACCGTAATTTTTTACTAATTATTTGAAAAAAACTACGTTTTCTAAAGAGTTAAAGAGGCTGAGTTACAAGGTCGAACCTTAAAACGTACAGGGATTAGGAGGCACAGTTGGGGGGCTGCCGCCCCCAACCCCCCGCTTTCGCAGCCTTTAAATAAAAAAAAAAGTTTTTTAAACTGAAAGTAAGGAGCGACATTAAATCTTAAAACGAACAGAAATTAGTCCGTATATGAAAGAGGCTGTGCCCTCCTCAACGCCTCGCTCTTTATGCCAAAGTTTTTATTGTTTAAAAAAAGAGTTGTGAGAAAGTCAAACTTTAGCGTAAAGAGCGAGGCGTTGAGGAGGGCACAGCCTCTTTCATATACGGAATAATTTCTGTTCGTTTTAAGATTTAATGTCGCTCCTTACTTTCAGTTTAAAACACTTTTTTTTATTTAAAGGCTGCGAAAGCGGGGGGTTTGGGAGGCGGTAGCCCCCCAACTGTGCCTCCTCATTCCTGTACGTTTTAAGGTTTGTCCTTGTAACTCAGACTCTTTAACTCTTTAGAAAACGTAGTTTTTTTCAAATAATCTCTGCACGGGTTTGTACAGTTTATTACTTATTATTGCTTGACTAACTGTTAGATGATTGTGTATTATTATTTTCTTTCTCGACAGGGTGTTTTAAGTGTCTACCTTGTAACTCATTTTTTTTAACTCTTTAGAAAAAATAATTTTTTTCAAATAATTTAAAAAAGAAACTAATTTTTTTTTTTTTAATTTAAATTCAGTATATAAAAAATTTGATCTAACGGTGAATCGAACTCGGGTTTTCCGCCTGACACCCAGAAGTCTCACCGCTACACTAAAGAGACATAATTCAAATTGTTTTTTAGTGACCTGATGAATCTTTTTGACGCAAGCAAAACTTGATATTTGGTTTTTGGAAAACAGGGAAGGAGTGATCAGATTGAGCTGAAATTTCGAGGATAAGCTCCCAGGCCCCAGGAAAGCTTATCTTCTAAATTTCAGCCCGATCAGACAACGTTAAAGGGGGGTTGTGGTGGGAAAAATTAACATGGGCTATTATAGGAAAACGAGGTTTTTCGTAAATGTAAATTCGGGGGATAATTTTTTCGGTCTGAAAATATCAAAAGGCCCTAACAGGTCGAATTCTGCTTCGAATGAGTCCTCATTCAACCTGATCCGTTGCCAACTGTGGCCTGTAGGCGTTGCTAAGAAAAAAATAAGAAATAATGAAGTTTAAGTGGCTATATTTGGTTTTTGGAAAACAGGGAAGGAGTGATCGGATTGAGCTGGAATTTCGAGGATAAGCTCCCGGGTCCTAGGAAAGCTTAACCTCTAAATTTCAGTCCAATCAGACAACGTTAAAGGGGGACTGTGGTGGGAGGGTCCAAACTTCCGGCCCGGTTTACCCCATGAAGATAAAGTCGGAGGAGGATGAAATTTTGCAAGTTTCTTAGTTTGAGCTTGGGCTACAAAATGCGATTACCGCCGTCTCTCTGTGACCTCTAGGACCTGAAATCGCTTAACATTGTGGTGGGTCGCCTCTTTATAGAGGCACAAGTGTGCCTCCTTGATTAAGCATTGTGAATAGAAGATTGAATTTTGCATGAAGAACGAAGGCTTGAGGGGAGCCTATCCCCATATTTAAGAAAATTCTATCTTACTCTTATATAAAGTGAATACACGCAGGAACAATGCTGTAGTCAGTTCATATTTGTTTATAAAAGTTAGTAAATTGATTGATTTACTGATGAAGAGCCCTTATTCTAACAGCGTTGTTATGCAATAGTAAAGGGTAAAGAAAGGTAGGTTGATGGCCGTGGCCCTTCTCATAATTAGGATGACTCCGAGTATAAACAGCAGAACAAACAAAAAAGGTTTTTTCCAATCGACAGAGCAACCTTGAAGCTTAAAACCAGAAGAAAATATTCTACATCTTCAAGCCCATAGGTAGTTTTGGGAGAGGGACAGAGGGGACACTTGCTCTGGCTGTAGAAATTTTAGGGACGCCAAATTTAAAATAAGGAAACTACCGGTTATATCATTTTGTGTATTTTTGAACTTTGATTTTTATTAAAATAAAGAATCATTTTTATTATTTATATTTTGATCCACGTTAAAAGAAGTAAAAAAAAAGTTAGACATCATAAAGACAATTATTTCAAGGATCTGACAGTCTTTGGTAGTAAGCCTAATTTTGTGGAGGAGGAAGGGGCAAATATTTGCTCATTCACTGGTCATTTTACAACTTTTTTTTCGCCAATAATTGATAAATGTCGTTTCTTTAAAGGATCATTCACAATGAGAGTGTACAAAAACCGAGATTTAGCTAGCACTAATTTGGGTCAATCAAATTTTTCACAGGATTTTTCGTCTGATCAGAAAATTCTATGAAAGATCTTATTGGTTCAAACCAGTTGAATCTCGGTATTAATAAAATTCCATTGCGAACGGGCTTTTCAGTTATTCGGCCCTTTCAGCGATTTGGAAAAATAGCTGCGCTCCACTACACAACTCTGTCAAATCGTTTCTTTTTCAAGTGACTTAAACTATTAGGGTTGGAGGTACTTCTCCCTTTTGAAATCTATTTCGCACTAAAAAGATTAACAAGTGAAAACAGTTGGGAAATCTTTGACGGTATATTTTCAGTCCTAAACTGGTCTCAGTCCTTAACGCAGTCCTAAGTTCTAAAAGTCCATTTGACCGGTCTCTTTACTTCTGAGTCTTTTTTCTTTCTTTTTATTCAATTTTGTCTCATTCTTGCATAACATTACAAAGACAACTTATATCAATGTATTGTATTCTACAACATTGGAGGAATATAGCCAAAAAAAAGAAATTATTACTCATACAGAGCCATCCATAATTATTACTTTTTATGGGAAGAAAAACCGGAAAGAAAAGATGAATGCCACACCGATGAAATAACCTTGAACTTAACCGAGGCTTGGCTAACAGTAGTGAAATGATGGCTACATTCAGGAAGCAATCATTAATAGTTTCCCATAATAACGTTGACGAAGACTTTCTGTTCTAAAAGATATAATAGTGATGATCATGAACTGGCTAGCAAAGCCGGCTCCGCTTTCTATTGACGTTGGCGAGTAGCTAAAGCTGCTAGGTTTAGGTTCACCAATTGGTAAGAATTAGCTAGACTTGGAAAGCAAATTCAGGCTGCTAGTGGGAAATATTTTTGGCTAGCAGTTTAGATTGCCCAAATCAAATTATTATCCTTACAACTTAGGGCAATGTAGCTGTTCCATTGGGACAGCCTTTCAGAAGACAACCTAACAAACAACCTATGAATTTCAATGTTTACTTTAAAAGGCAATATTCGAGGATACGAGGCAATGCTAGATACGAGGTCATTATTCGTGAGGCGGCTTTCGAATGATTCCCTTGAATTAAAACAAAACTTAATTCAGGTAGGAAAATACAGGAATTTGATAGTCCCATATGTAAGGGACCCCAAAATAAGTCCCTGATTCGAGGGATTTTATTACAATTAAGGTGCTGCAATTGATAGTCCTGTATGTTAGATAAGGGGCTCATTTTGGGACCCAAATATTTTTATTGCAAGATTTTGATATAAAAAAGTATTTTTTGTAAGCAAGCTCGATCCGTATTCCATGTTCGTGCATATATCTTTTCAACTTCTGGCAAATAAGAGACATTGCTCTAGTGTTGCCTGTTAAACACATTGAAGCCATAAGTCTTCAATGTGTTTATTTATTTTTTATTCATAGCCACTTTATATGGAACAGGAAGTCGGAGAAACATAGGAGGGGTCCATCTGATTTGAAATTGAAATTTCTACTGTCCTTTTTAAGAGTCCAAGGGGATTGGAGGGCAAAAGCCCTCTCACTTGCCATTTCTTGCTATCCCCCTTAACCTCCAAAGACATCCAATTAGAGATTTTAAGAGAGCCAATTTGCTCAAAGTAGTCAAAAGGTTCAATAAATATGTGTCCGGGGCTGACAAAACCCCAAGGGCCGTAAATGATTCAAATTGCCAATTATTTTAAATGCATGCTATATACGCTAATGGAAATGGGGTATGGGTGTGATATTAAATGGAAACTTCAAAGAGGGCTCATTCGATTAGAAATTGAAATGGCTAGTTCCCTTTTTAATAGTCGAAAGTAATTGGAAGGCAAATTGGAAGGGAAATTATGCCTTTGAGCAGGACACTCCCCTCACAGTCTTCAGGGCAAGGGTTATAAGTTATACCCTGGTGTATATAAGATTTTTTTTGAAATCTTTGTCTTAGAAACTTGAAAAAGGGCTCATTTAATTGGAAATTCAAAGGTCTAGTGCCCTTTTTAATAGTCAAAAGTGATTTGAGGGCAACTAGCCCCCTTCTCTTGTCCATCTTTTCCCCAAACACATCCTATCAAAATTTTTAGATAGCCATTTTGTTCAGTGTTTTGGATTTCCAAATAGAAATTATGTTTTTGAGGAGGACACTCCCCCACAGCCCTCAGGGCAGTGGTTGTAAGTTATGCCCTGGGGGCAAATAAGGTTTTTATAGTACTTGTCGTCCTAAAAACTTCAAAAAGGACTCATTCGATTAAAAATTGAAATGGCTAGTGTCCTTTTTAATAGTCGAAAGTGATTGGAAGGCAACTAACACCCCTTCCACGCCCATCATTTCCCCAAACATATCCAATCAAAATTTTTAGATAGCTATTTTGTTCCACGCGGTTTAAAGTTCAGGAAATCATACCTTTGAGCAGGACACTCCCCCTCCCCGTTTTTCAAGGCAAGGGTTATAAGTTATGCCCTGGGGGCATTTAAGTTTTTATTGAAATCTTTGTCGTAGAAACTTGAAAAATGGCCCATTCGATTGGAAATTCAAAGGTCTAGTGCCCTTCTTAATAGTCGAAAGTGATCGGAGGGCAACTAATCCCCCTCTCACACCCACCTTTTCCCCAAAAAATATCCCATCAAAATTCTGAGATAGCCATTTTATTCAACGTAGTTTTAAGTTTTGTAAATTGATCTTTGAGGATGACAACCCCCTCACAGCCCTCAGGAAAAGGGTTGTAAGTTATGCCCTGGGGGCATATAAAGTTTTTATAGAACGCGTTGTCGTAGAAACTTCAAAAAGGGCTCATTCGATTAGAAATTGAAATGGCTAGTTCCCTTTTTAATAGTCGAAAGTAATTGGAAGGCAACTAACACCCCATCCAAGCCCACCATTTCCCCAAACACATCTAATCAAAATTTTGAGATAGCCATTTTGTTCCACGCAGGTAAAGTGCAGGAAATTATATCTTTGAGCAGGACACTCCCCCCTCCCCCAGGCTTCAGGGCAAGGGTTATAAGTTATGCCCTGGGGGCATTTAAGTTTTTATTGAAATCTTTGTCGTAGAAACTTGAAAAATGGCCCATTCAATTGGAAATTCAAAGGTCTAGTGTCCTTTTTAATAGTCGAAAGTGATTGGAGGGCAACTAACCCCCCTCTTACGCCCACCTTTTCCCCAAAACACATCTAATCAAAATTTTGAAATAGCCATTTTACTCGACGTAGTTGTAACTTCTGTAAATGAGGCATTTGAGGATTACAACCCCTCACAGAACTCAGGGACATAGTTGTGAACTGGGGGCATGTAAAGTACTTTAAGAAGTTGCTATCGTACAAACTACAAATATAGTTCATTTGATTAGAAACTGAAATGCTTGTGCCCTTTTTAATAGTCAAAAGTAATTGGAAGGCAAATTGGAAGGGAAAATATGCCTTTGAGCAGGACACTCCCTTCACAGCCTTCAGGGCAAGGGTTATAAGTTATACCCTAGGGTATATAAGATTTTTTTGAAATCTTTGTCTTAGAAACTTGAAAAGGGGCTCATTTAATTGGAAATTCAAAGGTCTAGTGCCCTCTTTAATAGTCAAAAGTAATTTGAGGGCAACTAGCCCCCCTCTCTTGGCCATCTTTTCCCCAATCACATCCAATCAAAATTTTAGATAGCCATTTTTTTTCAGTGTTATGGATTTCCAGATAGAAATTATGTTTTTGAGGAGGACACTCCCCCAAAGCCCTCAGGGCAGGGGTTTTAAGTTATGTCCTGGGGGCATATAAGGTTTTTTTGTAGAAAGCTGTCGTCGTAGGAACTTCAAAAAGGGCTCATTCGATTGGAAATTGGAAGGGCTAGTGCTCTTTTCAATAGTCGAAAATGACTTAAGGGCAACTAACACCCCTTCTCAAGCCCATCATTTCCCCAAACACATCCAATCAAAATTTTTAGATAGCTATTTTGTTCCACGCAGTTTAAAGTTCAGGAAATTATACCTTTGATCAGGATACTCCCCCTCCCCGTTTTTCAAGGCAAGGGTTATAAGTTATGCCCTCGAGCATATAAGCTTTTATTGAAATCTTTGTCGTAGAAACTTGAAAAAGGGCTAATTCGATTGGAAATTCAATGGGTATTATTTATTTTTTTTCCTCCATACCCGGGCACTTCGTATCGAAGGAATTGTCGTAGAAACTTCGAAAAGGGCTCATTAAATTGGAAATTGGAGTGGGTAATGTCCTTTTAAATAGTCGAAAGTGATTGGAGGGCAACTAGCCCACCGCCACGCCCATCATTCCCCCAAACACATCCAATCAAAATTTTGAGAAAACCATTTTGTTCAGCGTAGTTCATTTCCAGATAGAAAATATGTTTTTGAGGAGGACACTCTCCACAACCCTCGGGGCAAGGGTTTTAAGTTATGCCCTGGGGGCATATAAGGTTTTTATAGAAGTCGTTGTCTTAGAAACTTAAAAAAAAGGCTCATTTGATTGGAAATTGAAAGGGCTAGTGCGCTTTTTAATAGTCGAAAGTGATTGGAGGGCACCTAGTCCCCCCCCTCCAACGCCCATCAGTCCCCCAAATACCGCCAATCAAAAATTTGCGATAGCCATTTTGTTCAGCGGAGTTGATTTCCAGCGAGAAAATATGTTTTTGAGGAGGACACTCCCCCACAACCCTCGAGGCAAGTGTTTTAAGTCATGCCCTGGGGGCATATAAGGTTTTTATAGAAGGCGTTGTTGTAGAAACTTCGAAAATGCTCATTCGATTGAAAATTCAAAGGGCTAGTGCCCTTTTTAATAGTCGAAAGTGATCGGAGGGCAACTAATCCCCCTCTCACACCCAACTTTCCCCCAAAACACATCCAATCAAAATTCTGAGATAGCCATTTTATTCAACGTAGTTTTAAGTTTTGTAAATTGATCTTTGAGGATGACAACCCCCTCACAGCCCTCAGGAAAAGGGTTGTAAGTTATGCCCTGGGGGCATATAAAGTTTTTATAGAGCGCGTTGTCGTAAAAACTTTAAAAAGGGCTCATTCGATTAGAAATTGAAATGGCTAGTTCCCTTTTTAATAGTCGAAAGTAATTGGAAGGCAAATTGGAAGGGAAATTATGCCTTTGAGCAGGACACTCCCCTCACAGTCTTCAGGGCAAGGGTTATAAGTTATACCCTGGGGTATATAAGATTTTTTTGAAATCTTTGTCTTAGAAACTTGAAAAAGGGCTCATTTTATTAGAAATTCAAAGGTCTAGTGCCCTTTTTAATAGTCAAAAGTGATTTGAGGGCAACTAGCCCCCTTCTCTTGCCCACCTTTTCCCCAAACACATCCAATCAAAATTTTTAGATAGCCATTTTGTTCAGTGTTATGGATTTCCAAATAGAAATTATGTTTTTGAGGAGGACACTCCCCCAAAGCCCTCAGGGCAGTGGTTGTAAGTTATGCCCTGGGGGCATATAAGGTTTTTATAGAACGTGTCGTCGTAGAAACTTCAAAAAAAGACTCATTCGATTGAAAATTTAAATGGCTAGTGCCCTTTTTACTGGTCAAAAGTTATTGGAAGGCAACTAACACCAACAAAGTTATTGGAAGGCAACTAATGGAAATGGGGTATATAGTGTCCTGATATTAGCACAATGTACTATGTATTATTTTTTTTCCTTTAGAGCAGGGCATATTGAAGGGGTCGTCGTAGAAACTTCAAAAGGGGCTCATTCGATTGGAAATTGAGATTTCTAGTGCCCTTTTTAATAGTCGAAAGTGATTGGAGGGCAACTAGCCCCCCACGCCCATCATTCATATCCATCATATGTTTTTGAGGAGGACATTCCCCCACAACCATCAGGGCAAGGGTTTTAAGTTATGCCCTTGGGGCATATAAGGTTTTTATAGAAGGCTTTGTCGTAGAAACTTCAAAAAAAGGTTCATTCGATTGGAAATTCAAAGAGCTAGTGCCCTTTTTAATAGTCGAAAGTGATTGGAGGGCATCTAGCCCCCCCACCCATGCCCATCATTTCCCCAAACACATTCAATCAAAATTTTGAGATAGCCATTTTGTTCAGCGTAGTGTATTTACAGATAGAAAATATGTTTTTGAGGAGAACACTCCCCCGCAACCCTCGGAGCAAGGGTTTTATGTTATGACCTGAGGGCATATAAGAACGATGTTGGCACAATGTACTATTTATTATTTTTTCCTTTAGAGCTGGGCACTTCATATGGAAGGGTTCGTCATAAAAACTTCAAAAGGGGCTCATTTGATTGTAAATTGAGAGTTCTAGTGCCCTTTTTAATAGTCGAAAGTGATTGGAGGGCAACTAGCCCCCCCACGCCCATCATTCCCCCAAACACATCCAATCAAAATTTTGAGATAGCCATTTTGTTCCGCATAGTTGATCTCGAAATGGAAAACGAATTTTGGAGGAGGACATTCCCCCACAACCCTTAGGGCAACAATTATAGGCTATTTACTGGGGGCATGTAACGGTTTTATTGAGATCTTTGTTGTAGAAACTTGAAAAAGCGCTCATTAATTTGAAATTCAAAGGGATAGTGCCCTTTTTAATAGTCGAAAGTGATTTGAGGGCAACTAACCCCCCCCCCTCTCTCTCTCTCATGCCCACCTTTTTCCCAAAGACATCCATTCAAAATTTTTAGATAGCCATTTTGTTCAGCGTAGTTGATTTCCAGATAGAAATTATGTTTTTGAGGAGGACACTCATAAGGTTTTTAAAGAAGGCGTTGTCGTAGAAACTTCAAAAAAAGCTCATTTGATTGGAAATTCAAAGGGATAGTGCCCTTTTTAATAGTCGAAAGTGATTGGAGGGCAACTAGCCCCCCCCCCACGCCCATCATTCTCCCAAACACATCCAATAAAAATTTTGAGATAGCCATTTTGTTCAGCGTAGTTGATTTCCAGATAGAAAATATATTTTTGAGGACACTCCCCCACAAACCTTAGGGCAAGGATTATAAGCTATGCCCTGAGGGCATATAAGTTTTTTATTGAAATCATTGTCTTAGAAACTTGAAAAAGGGCTCATTCGATTGGAAATTCAAAGGGATAGTACCCTTTTTAATAGTCGAAAATGATTTGAGGGCAACTAACCCCCCTCTCACACCCACCTTTTCCCCAAACACATCCAATCAAAATTTTTAGATAACCATTTTGTTCAACGTAGTTGAAAGTTTTTAAAATTAGGTCTTTAAGAATGACAACCCCTCCCCCACAGCCCTAAGGGCACGAAATGTAAGTTATGCCTTGGGGCATATAAACTTTTTATTGAAAATGATGTTGCAGAATCTTCAAAAGATCTTCTCCAATGGGACATTGACGGGGCCAGGGCCCATTTTATGTGCTGAAAGTTATTAGATTGCGACTATCACCCCTCTCACACCCAAATCAATCCAATCAATCAAAATCCATCCAATCAAAATTTTGAGATATCCATTTTGTTCAACGTAGTTGAACGTTCTGGAAATTAGGTCTTTTAGGATGATAACCCCCTCAGAGCCCTCTGTGCAAGGGTTGTAAGTTATGCCCTGGGGGCATATAAGGTTTACATAGAAAGTTGTTGTATAAATAATAGGCAGCACGATCGCGCAGCCTAAGTAAAGAACGGTTACATTCGAGAACGAGACAAGAAACGGGGACTAAGTAAAGAGGAGGACACTCCCCCCCAACCCTCAGGGCAAGGGTTTTCAGTTATGCCCTGGGGGCATATAAGAAGGAAGTCGGCAAAATGTATTTTTTATTAATTTTTTTCTTTAGAGCAGGGCACTTCTTATCGAAGAAGTTGTCGTAGAAACTTCGAAAAGCGCTCATTCAATTGGAAATTGGAGTGGCTTGTGCCCTTTTTAATAGTCAAAAGTGATTGGAAGGCGACTAACACCCCTCTTACTCCCACCATTTCCCCAAACCTCTACAAACTGCATTTTGAGATAATCATTATGCTTAATACAGTATAAAAGTCTAAAAATTTCGCCTCGCAGTATGGCAACAACCCTAACAGACCGTAGGGTGATGATAGTAGTGTATGCCCTGGAAACTTATACGATGCTTATAGAAGCGTTGTCGTTTCAAAAAGGGTTCATTCGATTGGAAATCGAAAGACCTAGTGCCCTTTTTAATAGTCGAAAGTGATTGGAAGGCTTGACATTTTTATAGTAGAGATCGAAGTGAGGTATAATATATTATTTTTGTTGTTGTTGTTGTTTAGACCAGGGCACTTCGTATCTAAGGACTTGTCATGGGAACTTCAAAAAGGGCTCATTCGATTGAAAATAGAAAGGGCTGATGCCCTTTTTAATAGTCGAAAGTGATTTGAGGGCAACTAATCTCCCTTCCACGCCCACCCTCCCACGCCAACCCTCCTATTTCTGCTCTTATAATTTAACCAAATCAAAATAGTGTAAAGCTATCAAAAAAAGTAAACAGATTTTTTTGCTAATGGTATCAAGTTTTCCATTTCAGGTCAACTAGAGAAGGTATGAAACTAAATTAAACAGTACTTTTTGTGTCCAGATTTTTAAAAGGGTGTGTGTTGTTAAAAATTGCTGAAAAATTTTCTCCAGTATACAAATAGCAGGCCAAACTATAAAGTCTTAAAAAACGAAAAGATTTAAAGTATTATTTTCTTTTTCCTTGAAAAGGCTATGTCAATATAAAACGAACAGAAATTAATTTAAAAAACTTTTCACAAAATAAGTTTTACAAAAAAAAGTAAAGAACTCCATTCAATAAAGAATTAGCAAAAATAAAGTCAAATAATCTACCAAGCGTGAAACTACGGCAAATCAGCATCGATAAAAAAAATGAAACCCAAAACAAACTAAAATTACAGAAATTAACACAATCAAACTCAAAACGAGCAGAAATTAACATAAGCTGGGCGCAAAACCCCTACGCCTTCCCAAGGCCAGAACAAAATTTGCACTTTACTGAAAAATACAAATGAATGTGCATTGTCAGTTTAATATACATATACTGATATTTAGTAATCAAAATGTTAATATTATTTGATTTATTAAAGTTATAAAAGTAAAAACATTTATATTTTTTCAGTAAAGGGCAAATTTTGTTCCGGCCTTGGGAAGGCATAGAAGTTTTGCGGCCAACTTATGTTAATTTTGTTCTGGCCTTGGGAAGGCATAGGGGTTTTGCGCCCAACTTATGTTAATTTCTGTTCATTTTGAGTTTGACTTGGTTAATTAGTGTAATTTCTGTTCGTTTTTGGTTTCATTTATCTATCGATGCTGATTTGTGGTACTTTCACACTTGGTAGATTATTTGATTTTATTTTTGCTCATTTTTTGTCTAATGGAGTTCTTTACTTTTCTTTGAAAAACTTATTTTGTGGAAAAAGTTTTTTAAATTAATGATACGTTAATAGCCTGCTGGTGTCCAAACAAAAATGTTCAGGCGGTAATTTCGAAGGAATCGTTGAGCTAAAACTTCAAACATGTGTCGGAAAGCAACTTTCAATGTTTACAGTTTCTTATAAAAATAAATAAGACAACAAGTTTTTCTTACGGAAGTAAAGAAGAAGTTGAAACTTTAAACGAACAAAAATTACTGCACAAAATATATCTACAAAATAAGATCAAATAAACTAACTTGTGTATTTTCCAGTGTTTGTAGAATTCTAAAAACTGGCGCTTTACTCAAATTTAGGTAGCTTGAGTTTTTTAGATAGTTATAATTGTACACTAAATAGAACCACATTGTTCACAAAACACACATTGTTTTCAATGAAACGCAAAAACTTTAAAACCGTTTAAAGATTATGAGAGGGGGAAGAAGACAGGTAGCACAACTCTTATTTGAAAACTTCCTTAAGATAGAGCACAACTTATTTGAAAGACTTCCCTTAAGATATTTTTGTGCGTGTGTGTGTGAGTTCTTGTCGATGTTATGACAAATAAAAAAAGCACACTGCTCAAAATACGAATCGTTTTCAGTAAAGCAAAACTGACGCTCTGGCCTTTACAAGGCGGTTTTAAACCCTCTTTCTGTTTGTGGTACTTTCTGTTGGTTCTAAAAATTACTTGAGTATTTCTTTTAATTTCTGTTCATTTTGGGTCTCATGTACTCGCTGACAGTAATTTGTGTTTGTTTTAATTTTGATTATTATATGACTTTATTTTTTCTCGTCTTTGGTTTTGAATTGGCTATTTACCTTTTTTTTGAAAAACTTCATTTTTGGAAGATATTTCTAAAAATTGATTTCCAGTCACAAACTGACTCATCTTTTGATAAATAAATTAATGATTCAGATGTTGCTAAAATAGATGATAAGGCTTACCAATAGCAAGTATCCCAAGAATAATACCACTTAAGAGGAGCAAGGCTAGGATAGACAAACAGCAATATTTTCGAATGAAGCCTTTTTCATCTCCAAGTTCCTTGGTGATGTACAGCTTTCCACTCCTGGAAGAGAATCCACGAACATTTATAGATGTCATTTCATTCTTTTAATCACAAAACGTTCCTTTCACAAAATGAAAAAATCACAAAAAATCACAAAATGTTCTCTGCCTAAGCGCAGACTACAGACAAAGAATACCATAAACCCATATTCACAATCGCTGTGAAAATTATGCAGGTGCAGCTGTGTTGTAAATTACCATCCTTGTCCTTAACATACTACTGTATCTTTAGCACTGACTAATTATGCTAACGAGGAATATTCCCTAAATTCTTTTGGAAAAAATGACAATATACCTACTATATATTATTGAGAACGTCGATGAGAAGCAGCCAGCCAATAGTTAATCTGAAAACTTTGGCGTGATGCTATTCTACTAGTAGTACCTGTTTCCTCAGAGAGCGGATATCAGATCAGTCAGTTGTTTCTTGATACTCACTAGTGAGTATGCGTTTTTTTTTCTAAAGCCACGCGACTATACCTCGTCAAAGAGTTTGCGTAAAATCAAAGGGTTTCATTAAAAGGTGACAATTTTTATACGAAGTTTGGGAAGCATACCGTATTCAATCTCACGGCTCAAGAATAGAGTCAGGACTTAGGAATAGTTTTTCTTTTTTCTAGTGAGGAGAAGGAAGGGGCGAAATTTTTTATCCGGTTCTCATAAAATAGTAGGCCTATACGCTATAGCTTTTCTTTGTTTGCCTGTCGTCCGATAGGCTATTTGGCTAGTAAATTATAAATTACAAATAGAAACAATATTAAGGCTTGTTTGAGAGCGTAAGCAGGTAATGATAAACATTTTCCATGAGAGACTAAAGGGCTAGGCACACGTAGCTGATTTCGGGAACTGATTTCCGAATCAGCGCCGATTTTAAAAGAAATCGGGGTCGATTTGAGCTTGAAAGAGCTTCTAGTTTTTGGCGCCGATTTACAAAATCAGCACTGATTTTCATCATGATCATCACAAAAAAATAGGGATACAAATAAATAGTCAGCCAGAGGTATCTGTGGTGAAAGACTCCACTACCGAGCTGAGAACTAAACTGAGGACTAAGCTGAGATCAATCAAGCAACTATTAATAAACTCCAGTTGACTATTTGTGTCCATGATTTTTTGTTTTGAAAATTTTGGATAATAAATTTTTCTTTCAACAAATTTTTCTTACCGCAATCGTTTGTCCACTGAATCTGAAATCGGTTCCCGAAATCAACTACGTGTGCCTAGCCCTTAAGGTACGATTTTTTTTGTAATACTAATGTAGCTAGATAGGGGCTAGTGGAGGTTAAGCCTTTCGATTGATTCAGATGCTATAACATTGAAATCCAACAAAGAATTAAATTTCAACCCTTCAAACTGTCTTTACTGCATCCTTGCGACTGGACTGGGTGCAGCAAAGACCAAACCTGACATATCAGATCATCTGTCTAATCTAAACCAGTTTATCTGCATCTAAACCAATGTACCCTATCTAAACCAATGTTTGAATAAAGGTATTAAAATTTTTTTAGGAATACACTTTTATCTCTAGATGCACTAAAGAGCAAAACGAAATTCTACTACCCAGAACAACTTGAACTTTTTAAGGCTACTAAGGGAAATGTGGGACATTCGTAACATATTTTACGACTGTTCAAGGTTCTTTACGACACGGTATTTTTGAATGTGAGCATAAGGACCTGTAGAATAGGGTAGTAGAATAGTTATTCTACTACCCAGAACAACTTGAACTTTTTAAGGCTACTAAGGGAAATGTGGGACATTCGTAACATATTTTACGACTGTTCAAGGTTCTTTACGACACGGTATTTTTGAATGTGAGCATAAGGACCTGTAGAATAGGGTAGTAGAATAGTTATTCTACTACCCAGAACAACTTGAACTTTTTAAGACTACTAAGGGAAATGTGGGACATTCGTAACATATTTTACGACTGTTCAAGGTTCTTTACGACACGGTATTTTTGAATGTGAGCATAAGGACCTATAGAATAAGGTAGTAGAATAGTTATTCTACTACCCAGAACAACTTGAACTTTTTAAGACTACTAAGGGAAATGTGGGACATTCGTAACATATTTTACGACTGTTCAAGGTTCTTTACGACACGGTATTTTTGAATGTGAGCATAAGGACCATATCACCATGAATATCAGGAAGTGTTTTTATGATATTATCACCCCCCCCCTAATCTTTCGATTTTTTAGGTTTAAAAATTTGATTTTAAGTTTATTATACTATTGGAGATAAGGAAGTGTTTATAAAAGTTCATTTTTGATGTTTTTATTTTATATTTTATGTTTGGTTGGTATTCTAAATAGTTCTCACCCATTATAGTTACAAGGTTTTTATAAAATTAAGTTGTATTAAAATGTAATTATTGAGATGAGGTTTTATTAATCTATAAAGTTATTACAAAAAAAGGCGAGCATATCAAGTGGACATTACCTCCTATGGTCAATCCGAGAGCACTCGAAGCATAAGTGTAGTGTAGGCAAAATGTATACCAAGCTGTAAGTATAATATCACTTAAAGTTAATGGACTAATTATTCACTGTTGATTAACTATACTTGATTAATGTATTTTCATCGGTAATGAATGAGTATAGAAATTTTTGCCAATCGAACTATATGAAGCGGGTGGAATATCGATCACAAGATTTTATCCCGTCAGGCAAAGTTACTTAAAAGCGCAAAAAAATTGGATTGAACATAAAACAGTCAATGTTAAAACCACGCTGCCATCTTCGTAATATGATTTTATAAAAGAAAATTTAAGTGTGTTCAAGTTGCGAAAAATAATTAATTCAAAACTTATATTCAATTTGTCTGGCTTCGATTAAGGCTAAACAAAATTTAGCGTTAGTAGCGTCTGTAAGGGAGTGGTAGAACCTTTCGTCCTTATTTTACTGAACCTGCTATTTTCTGCTAGTACACTCCCGTCTTGTGCGTTTAAGCTGATAAAATCAATTTATATGATAAAAAATGGTATTCTCTTCTTATTTTTAAAGAGGGGTATTGGAGGGGGAGGCAGGATTGTTTTAAATTAAGACAATTTTTAATTAAGACAGTTAAATTTGAAAAAAATATAAAAATACTAATAAATTCCTTTATATTTTGACTCCACATGGGGGAGTCTTTATAAACAAAAAGAAAATGAAAAGAAAAAAAAAGTAAGCCAAATCAAACAAATTATAGATACTGGAAAATAACATAAAAAGATGAGAAAAGAGACAAAATGCCATGGAAAGAAAAAAAAAAGAAAGGAACTCACATAAGATGAACTATAGTCGTTAAGGTTTTAACAACATAGTTTTACATAAAACTTTCCTCTCTTACCCCATAGTACAGGCAATCTAGGGTTTGACCCCAAACAAATTGCAATAGAAATGAATTTTATTACACGTTGTAGAGAAAAAAAAAGTTCAACAACATATCCAAAGTTGTACATTCTAGGTCGACGCAAAACTAGTTTTTTTTTGCTTTTCGTTTCAATTTTTTCAGTTTTTTCTAAAAAAAATGAACTGTCGGTAAATGCTCGTTTTCTGCATATGAAGTACCGTCCCGATGTAAAATGAAGAGCTGAGCCCGAAAATGAAAGCAAATTTGATGTACAATGTACCAGAAAAAAGTTTCGTAATCATCAATATGTATAAATACATTCTAAGACCACACTGGCTATACGTGACATATGAAACTAAGAGAGGAAAGAAAATAATAAATGAAAAATAAAATAAAAAAAAACATGAGAGAACGAGGATTTTATCCGCCAATGGCAAAACATGAAGACGAAGAACAAGCAAATATTCGACAAGGACCTCCGCCAAGTCGTCCTCAGTGCTAAGCAAAAAAGAAAAAGAAAATAAAAACCAACGAAAATCTAACCTTTCGAAGTTTACCCGACAAAGACAGAACATACACTCGTGTCTGTTCTAGAAACTAGATATCTATGAAACTAGTTTTCAGCGGCCGACATTTAAAATCCCTCCTAGAATAAACTATTATCAACACACTGACTAGTCTTCATAACTGATAAATTGTCGAATCAAATTTATGAACATTTGAAAGACAGAATCAAACTCCGATTAGTATTCACAACTTATTCTTTTGTTTCAGATTTTTAAGCTTCGACGTTCTCCTCATCGTTATAGCTTTCGATTCTTGGAGTGTTAGAACACGCTGTCCCTTTGCACTTTTTACATGCTGCAGTGCAAGCTAAGCCGTGTTTAAAACAGCTACATCCTGTTGAGCTACATTTCAGTTGACAGGAGTCCTTCATGATTTTCAGAAGCAGACGAGGGACTGGTGGGACGTCAGTAGTCAATGGATACAAGAAGTCGTCTTTATTTTTCCAACCCCATTCCTCGGCTTTAAGTTCAGAATCAGGATCATCACTTTATACCTGAACTTGGTAGAAAACCCTGTAACTGTGGTATTTAGCCGTATAAGAAGTTGGTGGTAACTGTTCTGGGTGGACAAACGTGCTAGCAGTAGTCACCTTATTTTTAAAAACTTCCCTGCGCAGTCCGTTCGGATTCCCCCCCTTTTGATGAGCCATATATCATGAGCAGAGCGTCTTCTCCAGCAACCCTTACTTCCTCCTTCGAAGCTGACTTCAGCCTGAAAACTGCAACTGATGTACGAAAATCGGCATCTGTCATTAGCTTCTTCAGAGCAAGGCGTTGTCCCACACTGTGAGTCCGGGAAGTAGAGTCACAGCCTACCATGACGTGAGCAAAAAGAAACGGATGGCAACTTTCCTGACTCAGCTTATTTTTCAATTAATGATTATTCCATATTCGGGGAGGTTTGTTCGACTTTGTCTGAGGTGCAAAGAATAGTTTCCTGCTTGAGAGGTCACCATGATAACACAATAGAACCAAAATATTGGTATCATCTCCAATGACAGTGTCGTAATACTAGGAAAAATCAACAGCAGCATGCACAACTGGGACATCTGCATCACTTGGTGCCTGGACTGCGACGAACCCCTTTGATCGGAGATAAACAGCCAACGTGCAGATAAACCTGGTCTTGTTTTTCTTGCAGGACAAGAACTCATCCTTTTTTACCTTCAGCTGCATATCTGATGTGAAGAAGACCTCACGGCCGATTATACAGCTTTTCTTCGACTGGGCCATATCCTTTATGGTAAGTCCGCCATCGTAGCCGTCAAAAACACAATAGTGGCAGATGGATACTTTTGGGTCCCGTAAGCAGCATAATGGTCAAGGATTTCGGAGTATCGTTCGTTTTTGGCCCATGGAATTCTGTGCAGAAGAGCTCCACCGTTGATGATATATCGCATACTTTGGGAAGAAGAGTAGAGCGCTCCTCAAGATTGCAAGCCTGTGATATAGGCTTGGCAAACTCTGGCTTGTTCAGAAACCAGAGCATGCAAGAAGTGCCAAAAAGTGATGCCGGGTAGGAACACAGTTCGTGTTGAAAGTACTCAGATTCCGTGAGATTGATCCTTTTCAGGCTAACTAATTATTAGACCTCAAATCGGCAATTTAGCCAGCAAAAGATGGTCTGGTAAAAAAAAAAAAAATGAGGGTCAGGACAACGAGAAGCGTAAAAATCTCATATTGATGATTATGAAACTTTTTTATATACTATACACTAAATTTGACTCCATTTTCGCACTCAACTCGTCTTTTTACATCGGAATAATAATTCAATTCAAGAAAAACAAACAATTACCGGAACTTAATTTATTTTGGTTAGGAAAGTGAGAAAACTGACACAATAGGCCTACGCAAAAAAAAACTAGTTTTGCGTCGACCTAGAATGTCCAAATTTGAATATGTTGTTCAGCTTTTTTTTTCTCTACAACATGGTGTAAAAATCATTTTGTTGCAATTTGTTTTTACCAACAATCGACGAAATGAAAATATCAAATGTCAAATGAAAATAAAAAAGTGCATATTGATGAATGTGAAACGGGTTTTATAGTAAGCATTACATCAGTTTAATTTGATTTTTGGGCTCAGCTAATCATTTTATGTCAGAATAGTTGCCTTCTGATAGTATGGTGAAGAAGAGGCAACAACGATGAGAAGGGTAAAATCATATATTGATGATTATGAAACTTTTTTCTGGTACATTGTACATCAAATTTGCTTTTATTTACGCGATCAGTTATTCATTTTACATCAGAACGGTACTTCATATACAGAAAAACGAACATTTACCGACAGTTCATTTTTTAGAAAAAAACTGAAAAAATTGGCACGAAAACCAAAAAAAAAAAAAAAAAACTACTTTTGCGTCGACCTAGGTTGTGCAACTTTGGATATGTTGTTGAGCTTTTTTTTCTACAACATGGTATAAAAATCATTTCTATTGCAATTTGTTGGGGTCGACCCATATGTTTGGCTAGTTTGCCTGTACTACCATGAATCATGAATTTCATAACTTTAGGGAGAGGAATTGCTTAGAGACAATAGAAGATGATTGCAGACCTTCCACGATGACAGATGGTAGTGCTAACAACAAATATCAAATGATCAAGATTTTTTTCTTTTAATTGTTGGTAATTCAGGTTGAACAACCTGAGCAAATTCAGGTTGTTTAAAATACACTTACGCAGAGTGGTGACCTTCTGGCCTATACCCCTTCCCTGATATCTCAAAATTCTATGGTTTTTCTCAGTAATGTTTGGTGTAACTTGCCAGTATTTTCCTTTTTCAAACTGTGCTCCCTCCAAAGCACCGGCCCCTCCCGAAATGATATCCTCTGTACGTGCCTGCTAGTACCCTTTTAATAAAATAAATAAACAGCAGGAATGACAAGACCACCTATTTATGTTATTCAAAGCCTGAACCGTTATTATTTTTTCCTGAGAAACACTAGATTTGACATCATGCAATGAGAGCACATTAAAACAGTGACTTAATGCTTATTAGTCAACCTTTTCTAGCAATTGGACTTCTTCGTAATTAGGAATTCCAATCTCAAAACGATCAAATGATGTCCGCTATAATGGAGATCATTATTCATCATTCACGCTTTTCTTCTATGGTCAATCAAAACATAGTATTGTTCTTACAGAACTGGATAACAAAAAAAGATTGTTGTTCTGTATTAATCAGTAATGGTTGTAATTACGGTAATTTATTTTGGAGTCACTAGCAATAATTTTTAGATAAATAAGTGGACCACTTTAATTGAACTTAAATTTCTCAACTGTTACTTGAAACACAACTGAAAAGTACAAGTTAGCAGTCTTTCTCTCTCTCTCTCTCTCTCTCTCTCTCTCTCTCTCTCCCCCTCTCTCTCTTTCTCTCTCTGTCTCCCTCTCTCCCTGTCTCCCTCCCTCTCTTTGAGATGCTACAGGAGCTAGTGCTTCCACAATCTCCGTTTTGTGTGTGTGTTTGTTTGTTTTTTTTTGGGGGGGGGGGTCCTCGAATTTCCCGAAAGTAAATTTTGTTCTTCCAAGTCTCGCCGAAATTTATCATTGATAAATGCTGGAACGTTAGCACAAAAATTTAAATCCTGAATTTGTGTTAACGTTAATAAGATACAACCCTGTCTGTAGCGTTGCCTATAGTAAAGGCAATACGGCTCCAATGTTTTATTATTATTATTTTATTTCCCATAGGCACTTCATATGGAAGGGGTCGTTGTATAAACTTCAGACTGGGCTCATTCGATTGGAAATCGGAATTTCTAGTGCCCTTTTTAAGAGCAAAAAGTGATCAGAGGGCAACTAGCCCCCCACGCCCTTTTTTACCCAAATCCATCCGATAAAAATTTAAGATAGCCATTTTGTTCAAAATAGTTCAAATATAAAATAATAAAACTCCAGGGTCGACAAAACTCCTTGGACTCGGGGGCAGGCGTTTTAAGGTATGCCCTGGGGGCATTTATGGTTCTTATAAAATGGATACTCGTATAAACTTCAGAGAGGGCTGATTTGATTGGAGATTGAAAGTTCTAGTTCATTTTTTAAGAGTCAAAAAAGATCAGAGGGCAACTAGTCCCCCCCACGTCCTTTCCCCCCCCCCCAAATACATCCGATAAAATTTTGAGACAGCCATTTTGTTTAAAATAGTTCAAAGATCATACAACAAAAATTCTGGGGTAGAAACAGCCACCCAGGGCCTGGGAGCAGGCGTTGTAAGTTATGCCCTGGGGGTATATATGGTTCTTATAGAAGGGATGCTCGTGTAAAGTTCAGAGGGCTCATTTGGTCGGAAATTGAAAGTTCTAGTTCACTTTTCTAGAGTCAAAAGAGATCGGAGGGCAACTAGCCCCCTTTCCCCGCGCCCTTTTTTCCACAAACCCATTTGATAAAAATTTTGAGATAGCCATTTTGTTAAAATAGTTCAAACATATGATAATAAAAACTCCGGGGCCAACAACCCCCCCCCCCATGGCTCGGGGGCAGGCGTTGTAAGTTATGCCCTGGGGGCATATATGGTTCTTATAGAAGGGATGCTCGTATAGTCATTAGAGGGCTCATTTGATTGGAAATTGAAAGTTCTAGTTCACTTTTAAAGCGTCAAAAGAGATCAGAGGGAAACTATCCCCCCTCCCCACAAGCCCTTTTTTCCACAAAGACATCCCATAAAATTTTTGAGATAGCCATTTTGTTAAAAATAGTTCAAAGATCATATAACAAAACTTCGGGGTTGACAAAACCCCTCAGGGCCCAGGGGCAGGCGTTGTAAGTTACGCTCTCGGGGTATGTAGAAGGGATGCTCGTATAAACTTTAGAGAGGGCTCATTTGATTGTAAATTGAAAGTTCTACTTCACTTTTTAAGAGTCAAAAGAGATCAGAGGGCAACTAGCCCCCCCCCCCATTCACACCCTTTTTCTCCAAACCAGTCAAATAGAAATTTGGAGATAGCCATTTTGTTAAAAATAGTTCAAAGATCATATAATAAAAAATCTAGGGTCGACACTACCCCACAGGGCGCACAGGCAGGCGTTATAAGTTATGCCCTGGGGGCATATATGGCTCTTATAGAAGGGATGCTCGTATAGTCATTAAAGAGGGCTCATTTGATTGGAAACTGAAATTTCTAGTTCACTTTCAAAGAGTCAAAAGAAACGGGAGGACAACTAGAAACCCTCCCCCCTCCATGCATTATTTCCCCAAGCCCATCCGATAAAAATTTTGAGATAGCCATTTTGTTCAAAATAATTCAAAAATCAGATTATAAAACTCCGGGGTCGAAATAAACCCCAAGGGCCCGGGGGCAAGTATTTTAATTTATGTCCGGGGCCGTATAAGGTTTTTATTTAAGAGGAGGCCGTAAAAACTTCAGAGGTGGCTCATCTGATTGAAAATTGAAAGTTCTGGTTACCTTTTTATGACTTAAAAGGGATCAGAGGTTATAAACCTCCCCCCCCCCCACACGCACCCTCTTTTCTGCAAATGTATCCGATCACAATTTTGAGATATGCCAGTTTGCTTGAAATAGTCCAACGCTCAGATAACAAAAACTTCAAGGTCAACATAACTTTCCCCATAGAGCCCAGGGGAAGGGTTGTAACTTATGCCCTGGGGCATATAAAGTTTTTATGGAAGAAGTGAAAGTTAGAATATTAGAAATTGAAAGTTCTAATTCCCTTTTTAAGAGTCAAAAGTGATCCGATTGCAACCCCCCCCCCTCCGCCAACCCTTTTTTCACCAAATGCGTCCGATTGAATTTTTATATAGCCATTTTGTTCAAAATAGACCAAAGATCCAAAGATAACACAGCCCGCCAAAGCCTGGGGGCAAGTGTTGTAAGTTATGCCCCGGGGGCATATATGGTTTTTACGGAAAGGAATGTAGTATGAACTTCAGAGGGGCTTCAATTGATTGTAAATCGGAATTTCTAGCACCCTTTTTAAGAGTCAAACGTGATCGTAGGATAACTAATCCCCCCCCCTAAGGCCTCTTTTCCCCAAATGCATCGGATCAAAATTTTGAGATAGCCATTTTGTTCAAAATAGTTTAAAGATCAAATAACAGGATCTCAGGGGTCAACACAGCCCCCCCTCCAGAGCCCGGGGGAAGTGTTGTACGTTATGTTCCGGGTGCAGATAAGGTTTTTTGTAAGGAGTGGTCGTATAAACATCAGAGGTGGCTCATTTGATTGGAATTTGTAATTTCTATTTACCTTTTTAAGAGTCATCAAAAGTGATCGGCGGGCGTATACCCCCCCACCCTCTTTTTCCCTAATGGATCCGACCAAGTTTCAAGATAATCATTTTGTTTGAAATATTCCAACGATCAGAAGACAAAACTTCTTGGTCCACATACCGCCCCCCCCCCCCGAAACCCGGCGGAAGGATTGTAATTTATGCCCCGGGGCATATAAAGTTTTTACGCAAAAGGTGGTCGTATAAACTTCGGAGGGGACTGAAAGGAAATAGAAAGTTCTAGTTCTTTTTAAGAGCAAAAGTAATCCGATGGCAACTCTCCTCCCCCCCCCCAGCTCCAAGGCCATAAGGCTCTATTTTTGTTCTCCAGAGGTACTTCATATGCAAGAGGTGGTGTTATAAACTTCCGAGGGGGCTTATTCAATTGGAAATAATATTTTCTAGTACCCTTTTTAAGACACAAATGTGATTTGAGGGCATCGACCCCCCCCCCCTCCTTCCACGCCCTCTTTTCCCCAAACGCATCCAATCACATTTTGAGAAGGTCATTAGATCCGAAGTATTCAAGAGGGGAAGTATTTAAAGTAATTATTCCTCGGGGGTTGACAGAACCTCCCAATGCCCCCAGGGCAAGGGCTGTAATTTATGCAAGCTGTCCATTGTTCATATATAAGGTTTTTATCGAAGGGGTAATCGTATAGACTTCGGAAAAGCCTCATTCGATTTAAATTGAAAGTTTTCAAAAGTCAAGAGTAATCGGACGGTAGGCTACCCCCCCAAGCCTTTTTTTCTAAAATGTTTCGATCAAAACTTTTAGTTAGCCAATAGCTATGGTTACGGGTTTGAACGAACCTCCCCCCATCCCTGGGGGAAGGGGGTGTATGTTATACTAGCAGCCCATCGTTAACATACAAAGCTTCTATGGAAGGCTTGGTCGTATAAACTTTGGAGGAAGTTCACTCAATCGGAAATTGAAATTTACTGTGCCCTTTTTAAGAATCGAAAATTATCAAAAAGCAACAAGCCCACCTTTCCCCTGTCCCTGTGTCTTTTTCCCCAAATGCATCTTATAAAAATTTTCAAATAGCCTTTTTTTTCAAAATAGTCCTGAATTCAAACTGCTATAACTAATGGATTGAGAAATCCTCCATAGCCCCCAGAAAAAAAAATTGTAACTTACGTTAGTTGCCCATTATTAAAATATGAGTTTTTTGTGGAAGGGGTGGTGGTATTAACTTTGAAGGGGGCTCATGTGATTAGAAACTGGAACTGTTAGTTCTTTTTTTAAGAGTCAAAAGTGATCAATGGGCAATTAGCCCACGCCCCGATTTCCCAAAGTGCATCCAGTCAAAATTTTGAGATAGCCATTTTGTTCAAAATAGTTCAAAGGCCAAATAAATATGTTTCTGGGTTTGACCCCCCCCCCCCCCAGTCCCGGAGAAATGGCTCTGAGGTACGGAACTTGCTTATTGTTACTTTGATACTTTGTTTACCTTGATACCTTATTTAGTTAGATTTTTTCTGTACTTTGATAGTTATGTGTCTTGATTCTAGTATTGATACTTTGATGAAAGTTCAATGTTGAAAAAAATGATTTTAAAATAAGGCATTTTCTAGAAACATGAAACTTTTTGCAATCAAAAACGAACAAAAATTAATTTTAAAAAAGCTTTCCGAAAAAGAAGTTTTTCAAAGAAAAGCAAAGGCCATACTAGACTTAAGATCAGCAGATACAATTACCTGTTAAAATTCAAACTAGAAACGCCAAGAAATTACTGTTAAAGTATAAATGAATATTAAAGAATAAATTAGGTAAACAATCATAGCAAAAATATAGAACAAGTACTAACAAAAATGAGTAAATTACAAGAAATTTAAGAAAAAATGAAACCCAAAATGAACAGAAATTAAATAAACAACGATAGCAAACAAACATACAATAGGTAATAAAATATTGAATAAATAAATCTTAAAACGGGTGAAACTTAAATTGAATATGCAAATCAAGCTTGAAACGAACAAAAATCACTACAAACAAGAGTTTAGGTTTTGCCTCCTTCTCTAACTGTAAAAGTCTAAAACCTACCATCATTGGCGCTTTACTGAAAACTATATGTGTCTTGAACAGTCTTAGAAAGCACAAATAAAATCAAATTGAATATTTGATATATAATAAATATCAACTGTTGAAAGATATTCAGTTCGAGATTTTATTTCGCTGTAATTTTTATTTTCATTTTCAATGCTCTAATAACTAGAGAAGAAAATATTTGTAATATAATTCGTTTTCAGTGAAGTGCTAATGACGGAATAGGCTTTAGACCTTTTCAGTTAAAGAAGGGGGTAGTATCCAAACTCTTGTTTGGATACTGTATTTGTCTTGAACAGTCTTGGAAAGAACTAATAAAATTAAACTGAATATTTGATATATAATGATATTAATGGCTGAAAGCTTATAACTTCAAAATTTAATTCTACTCTAATTCTTACGTTTATTTTTAATGTTGTAATAAGTACAAAAGAAATTATTTGTAATATAATTCGTTGTCAGTAAAGCGCCAATGACGCAGTAGGTTTTAGACTTTTACAGTGAGAGAAGGAGGCAAAACCCAAACTATTGTTTGTAGTGACTTTTGTTTGTTTCAAGCTTGATTTGCATATTCATTTTAAGTTTCAATCGTTTTAAGATTTCTTTATTCATTTACATTAATATCTAAATTAAAAAAAAAAGAAAAAAAAAGACTATCGTATTGACTGACGAATTCAGACGAATCGAACTGGTTTTATTAGGAGTTTCAGAAAGTCATCTCCCATGGGTAGGAAGCATGAAATTAGGTGACATAGAATTTGTTTACTCAGGCAGGAAGGATGGGGTACATAGACAGGGAGTAGGGCTCTTGAAGAATAAGGAAGCTGCTAAGTCTTGTTTAGGCTGGGAAAGTATTAATAATAGAATACTAATTACTCATTTTATGACTAAAAAGTTCAGGGTATCAGTTATAGTAGTATACGCCCCTATAGAACCGATTGACGGAGATACTAGTGACTCAGATGAATTTTACTTACAATTACAGGAGCAAATAGACAGTGTCCCAGATTTTAACGCCCAGGTCGGTGCAAATAGGGATAGATGGTATCCTAGCCTAGGTAAATTTGGTGTAGGAAAAGAAAACAGTAATGGATACAGACTTTTGCAATTTTGTAGGTATAACAATCTAGTTATAACCAATACGGTGCTTGGTCATAAAATGGCTCACAAGTTAACATGGTATTCACGTGATGGGGACAGCAAACTTTATTGAATATGTTGTAGTAAACCAAAGACTGGCATGATCAATACAAGATACTAGGGTATATAGGAGTGCCGTTATTGATGTTAAAAGTAAAGATCACCATCTAGTAGTTAGGGTTAATTTAAGTAGTCAAGGGTTAAAAGCTGAAATATCGGAAGGGTAACTACCTTCCGGGAAGTTATGATGTTGGTAGACTCCAGGATGAGAATTTGAGAGAAAATTTCAGGAACAGTTGAATACTAAACTTCAGAGTTTAAAATTTGATAATGTTGAAAATGATTGGAATAATTTCAGAAAAATAATTTGTAAAGTTGTTGAATGTGTCTTAGGGAAGAAAGCTAGAACTACAGCTAGGAATATTAGTGAAAAAGTTTTGTGTTTAATAGAGAGCAGAAAGGACTTGTACAAGAATTATCTGAGTAATACATCATATGAAAACAAAAGGAATGTAAAGAAAGTGGAGAAAGCATTAAAATATGAACTAAGGAGATGTGAAGTGGAGGCCATGGATAAAATTGCCGAGGACCTGGAAGATGCAGCTAGACGACATAATAGTAAAATATTGTACTGGCAATGTTAACAAATTGAGAGGGGGTAGTCAATCCGGACCTGGCCCAGTTAAAGATAGGAAAGGGGCCGCAATTAGCGATAAGGAAAAAACTAAAGAGAGATGGGCCGAACATTCTGAGAATTTGCTTAACCGAGATAGAGTTGCAGGAAAAGATATAGAGGAAAATGGAAAAGTTTGTGATACCTTGGATGTGAAGGAAGTTCTGTTTTGTGAAGAAGAATTAGCGACAGTACTAAAAGGATTAAAAAAATAATAAGGCTCCAGGTGCTGATAGGGTGGTAAATGAGTTTCTGAAATAGGGTGGCTCTGAGGTTAGAAATAAGTTACTGAAGATTATGAATATAATTTATTAGGAAAACCTTAATTAAGTCACTTTATAAGAAAGGTGATAAAAGTGAGTGTAATATTTATCGAGGCATTAGTCAGGTCTCTGTAGGTAGTAAATTACTTAGCAATATGATACTTTTTAGACTGAGAGATGCCGTAGACAAAGTTTTAAGAGAAGAACCGTGCGGTTGTAGAAAAGGTAGAGAATGTGTCGACCAAATTTTCACTCTTAGGTTAATAATTGAGAAGGGCCTGAGTTTTCAAACACCTTTGGTCCTCAGTTTTATAGATTATGAGCAAGCGTTCAATTCTGTTGATAGAAGAGCTTTAGTAAAGGTTTTATCCTTGTATGGTATACTAGACAAATACATTAAAGTGATTAGTGCTATTTGCGAGAATAACACTGCTGCGGTTAAGGTAGGAAATGAGGTTAGTAGCTGGTTTTGTATTAAATCAGGAGTTAAGCAGGGTTGTGTTCTATCCCCCTTTATATGGATTATTTTGATGGACTTTGTCTTAAGGAGCACAGGAAAGGCAATGGGAGACCACGGAATCAAATGGACAGGAAAGAGTCTCCTGGATTCAGATTATGCTGATGATTTAAGCATCCTAGATGAAAGTGTGAGCAAAATGAATGAACTTTATAGGTTTTACGAGTTCAGGGTGCTAGAATAGGTTTGAAAATTAATGTTAAGAAGACTAATTCAAAGATGACGTTCGGTAATGAAAAGATTGATCAGGTGGGCAGCTTCAATTACCTTAGTAGTATTATTAGTAAAGATGGCGGGGGCAGTGAAAATGTTGAAAGTAAAATAGCCAAGGTTCGGGGCATTTTTTCATAGTAAAAAAAAGTTTGGAAGAATAGGAAGATAATTTTGCAAATGACGATTAGAATATTAGAAGCTACAGTGATGACAGTGGTCAAATATGGCTCTGAAGCATGGACGCTCCGAAAAGCGGATGAAGATTTGCTACCGTAGATGTTTTACAGAGAAATTGCTTAAGGATTGTTCTGGGTACCCGGCTGACTGACCGTATTTCAACAACAGGCTATACAAAAAATGTGGTTCAATACCGCTCTCTAGGGCTATAATGAAAAAAAGGTTGGGGTGACTAGGGCACGTTGTGCGGATGAAGGATGATAGATTGCCGAAGATTGTTCTTTTGTTGAAGATTGTTGGCTTGGTGCTGCGGTGAGTTGTTAGTAGTAGTAGTAGTAGTAGTTTGTTTGCATTGATTGTTTATTTAATTTCTGTTCGTTTTAAGTTTCATTTAAGCTTCAATAGCAAAATTTTTTTTTTTCGTTTTAAACTTTACTTTCATATTCAATCTAAACATTACTCGCTTTAAGATCTATTTATTCATTTATATTATTACTTGTTGTGTGTTTTTCGCTATGGTTGTTTATTGAACTTATGTTTGTTTGGGTTTCGTTTATTCTTTAATAGGAATTTCTTGTCGTTTCCAGTTTGAATTTTAACAGGTATTTGCATCAGCTAATCTTAAGTTTAATATGGCCTTTACTTTTCTTTGAAAAACTCCTTTTTCAGAAAGTTTTATTTTAAATTAATGAAAAAAAGACGGGATTGCCAACTTTTGCTTCTTTAAGAGTCAAACACGATATAATTAAGATATTTTAGAGCCACAAACCTTAAAAGTTTCAACAAAGAACAAAGCTTAAAAGTTTCCTTAATTACCGTTCATATTATCCGTGCTGTAAGGGAACTTAACCCAGCATATTCTCACAAGACGCTTTCCTAAGGCCAATGAGTCGCACATACAAATAACGAGCATTCCTTGTAATGAACCACTACCTTGTAAATCCAGGATTATACTTTTGGGGAAAGTGTGAGACTTGAAATGAAAAATTTTGAGGTCCAGCTTCATGGCGAGTTGAAAAAACAGGCAACTAGGCCATTGTCCTAGGGCTTACTAATATTTGGGGCAAGGGGCCCACTGAAGGTGGTTGGTTTTGCTATATACCAGGCTCGCCAATTGTATTCAAGAAGCTCAAGAAAATTACCTATTTAGATAAGTTCGTGGACTACATTACTAAAAAAAAACACCGATATTTCTAGGACTGAAATACACACTAACATATATGCATTCATCAAGTTTAGTGTTACCCATCAAAAGTTACGATCCTGAAATAAATTTGCCTAATTTTTTAAATAGGGGGGGGGAGGCACCCCATAAAATTAAAGAATCTTAATGAAAATCACACCATCAGATTCAGCGTACCAGAGCACTTTCCTTTAGAAATTTCAAGTTCATATCTGCAAAAATGTGGAATTTTTCTATTTTTGCCAGAAGACAGATTACAGATGCATGTTTATTTTTTTTTTTTTCCAGGAATGATTGTATCGAAAGAATGATCCTAGAAGACCCGGAGAGGATGCATTCGAAGGGAAATTAAAAGTTCTAGCGCCCTTTTCAAGTGACCAAAAAGATTGAAGGGCAACTGGGCCGCCTCCGACGCCCATATTTTCCCAAAAATTATCTAATCAAAATTTTGAGATAACCATTTTGTCCAGTATACTTGAAAGATCACATAATTATTTTTGTAGATATAAAATGACCCCCCCCCCCCTTCAAGGTCCGTGGGGAGAGGCCTGTAAGTTATTAAATTCGCCCATTGTTTACATTAGTATTTGTTATTGGGAAGTATGCAAACATTTTTTTGGGGGGGGGGGTGCTTAGGGTGGATTTCAATAGGGAGAATCTTCCTAGGGGTGAGAAATTTCTGGGGGTGAATTCTCCAGGGGAAATGTTATACTGGGTAGATTTGATAGAACTGCTATACGAAATTCTGTTTAACTATCTTACATTCACTTTGCCAATTTTTTCATGTGGAGATGTTCCGGGGAATTATCCAGGGGCTTTTTTCCGTGTGTTTTCATTTCCGGGAAATAATTTCCACGGAAGGGGGCATTTCTGAAGTGATTTAGAAGCCGATTAGAGATTATAGTCTTATTCAAATGAAAGGATGCAAAGGGGAATTTTTCAGGCTGAATCGTCCGCAAGCAATTTTAAAGTGGGGGGGGGATTCACAGTGAGGATGCAACTGTCTGGAGAGAATTTGACGAGGGGAGGACGCACTTTACGTTGGATGAAACTTCCACGGAGGAGTTTTTCGTGAAAGGGAGGGGTATATTTCATAGAGGGTGGGCCAGATTTACCGGCATTGTTTAAAAAGCGAACAGAAATTATTCCGTATATAAAGGGTTTCCCCTCCTCAATACCTTGCTCTTTGCCCTAAAGTTAGACTGTTTGTTCCATTTTTTAAGAACGGCTACCGAAATAAAGGGGCCGTTTAATTAGAATAAGAAGCATTTTTAAAAGTGATAAGAGCTTTAGCGTAAAGAGCATGGTATTGAGCAGGGGGCAACCCTTCGTATACGGAATAAGTCTGCCAAAATTAATGTGCAAATTTTGTTTTAATTTTTCATGTTCGGTGAGCCAAATTCGAACCTGCATTAGTTGAAAAACGTTCAGAAATTAAATAAAAAAAAAATTAACTGAAAGTAAGGAGCCACATTAAAACTTAAAACGAACAGAAATTATTCCGCATATGAAAGGGATTGTTCCCTCCTCAAAGCCTCACACTTTATGCTAAAGTTTTTGTTGTTTTAAAAGTAAAGTTGTGACAGAGTCAAACTTTAGCGTAAAGAGTGAGATATCGGAGATATCGAGCTCATTTGTTAGGTATAAACATTTTTAGGCTATCTTACGGGTTGTCAATTTACTTCTTTAGTCTAGCGAACCGCAACTGAAAAAAAAATGAAATTGCTACCAACAGATAAAAGTAGCTAAATCCATGGTCGAAAAGATTTTGCTGTCGCAAGCACGAAAAAACAAACTTAACGCTTTCTCAGCAAAAATAAATAGCTCACCTTAAACCCTTTTTGCTTTGATTCACTGGAACGAGAAGATCGTTATATGGTTGGGCAAACAAATTCTTAACATCTTTCTCAGGTATTGTTATATTTGTTTGATAATATCCATTTTTTTCACTATCGTTATTTGTTAAAACACTAAAATCCTCTTTCCCTCTAGTCATCGGAGTTTGGGGTGGTGAAGGTGAGGCCGTATTGGCGTCCGAACTGTCCTCACTCGTTCCGATCAGATTGGACTCCGAGTCATGACTTCGAACACTTTCGCTACAATTGTGGCTTGTGTTATCGCTATTATCAACATAAGGCTTTGAATCCAACGAAGACATGTTCGAAGATTCTGTGTTAATGCTGTCATTCATTTCTGCAAGAGAATGAACGCTTTGAGAGTTGGACAGAGATTAAATTTTGCAGATATTCCGCACTGGTGACAACCACAGACCGTTAGGTTTGGCACCAGAGGTTGTGCATCTCTTTCCAAGCTGGATTATTATCAAAAGGTTGGAATTTCCAACGGTTCAATTTCTAAGGAAATTAGACAATTGATTCCTCTGCTCATTTATTAAACAAATAGGCGAAATGCTTTTTTTCAGAATGGAGATTAACTAACTTCAATATTACAGCGTAGTGGTCGCTCTCAGCAACAGGTTATAAGAGAGCGATGATAAAGATTAAAAACGAAACAGGGGGAGAGTTTAGAGCAACTAAAGAATTCGACAGAAAAATAGTGAATAGAAGATTAAGAACAAAATGATAGAAGAAATAAAGTAAAAACGTCACAAGAAACCCTCTCCTAAACTAACGAGGGAAAGTCAAAACAAATTTGAAACTTATTTGTGAATAGGAGTTTTAGGAGATGAGGATGCTGTGAATAGGAAGATGCTAGTTGTTTTGCAAGCTCATTCAACAATGTTTACTCAGATTTTCTAATTTTACTCGTTTTCAGCTCTTCCTCGATTTCTATTTCTCTTTTTATCTTTATCTTTATTTTACTAGGACCGAATATTATCTGGCTGAAATGTTTAGAAAAAATCATTTTGTCGCTGTTCTGAAAATTGTTTTTTTTTTCAGTATGTACTTATTTAAAATCTCAAATGGCTTTGATTCCCCTTAAAGAAAAAGAAGCTTGAAACAAAAAATGAGCAAAAATAAAATCAAATAATCTACCAAGCGTGAAACTACCACAAATCAGCATTGATAAATAAATGAAACCCAAAACGAACAGAAATTACAATAATTAACCGAGTCAAACTCAAGACGAGCAGAAATTAACATAAGTTGGTCACAAAATCCCTATGCCTTCCCAAGGCCAGAACAAAATTTGTACTTTATTTTAAAAAATATAAATGTTTTTACTTTTATAACTTAAATATATCAAACAATATTAATATTTTAATTACTAAATATCAGTATATCTATATAAAACTGACAATGCACATTCATTTGTTTTTTTTTCAGTAAAGTGCAAATTTTGTTCTGGCCTTGGGAAGGCATAGGGGTTTTGTGACCAACTTATGTTAATTTCTGCTCGTTTTGAGTTTGACTCGATTAATTAGGGGGGTTAGTTGCCCTCAAATCACTTTTGACTATTAAAAAGGGTACTAGCCCTTTGAATTTCAAATCGAATGAGCCCCTTTTCAAGTTTCTATGACAAAGATATCTATAAAAACTTTATATACCCCCAGGGCATAACTTAAAACCCTTGCCCTGAGGGCTGTGGGGAAGTATCCTCCTCAAAAACATGTTTTCTATCTGGAAATCAACTACGCTGAACAAAATGGCTATCTCAACATTTTGATTGGATGTGTTTGGGGGAATGATGGGCGTGGGGGGGGTTACTTGCCCTCCAATCACTTTAGACTAGTAAAATTGCCACTAGAACTCTCAATTTCCAATTTAATGAGCCCCTTTTGAAGTTTCTACGACGACCCCTTCCATATGAAGTGCCCTGCTCTAAAGGAAAAAAATAATATATAGTAAATTATGCCAACATCGTTCTTATATACCCTCAGAGCTCAGAGCATAACTTAAAACCCTTGCTCCGAGGGTTGTGGGGGAGTGCCCCCCTTAAAAATATATTTTCTATCTGGAAATCAACTACGCTGAACAAAATGGCTACCTCAAAATTTTGATTGGATGTGTTTGGGAGAATGATGGGCGTGGGGGGGGGCTAGTTGCCCTTCAATCACTTTTGACTATTAAAAAAGGACACTAGCCCTTTGAATTTCCAATCGAATGAGCCTTTTTTGAAGTTTCTACGACAACGCCTTCTATAAAAACCTTATATGCCCCCCAGGGCATAACAAAATACCCTTTCCCCGAGGGTTGTGGGGGAATGTCCTCCTCAAAAACATATTTTCTATCTGGAAATCAACTACGCTGAACAAAATGGCTATCTCAAAATTTTGATTGGATGTGTTTGGGAGAATTATGGGCGTGGGGGTGCTAGTTGCCCACCAATCACTTTCGACTATTAATAAGAGAAGTAGCCCTTTGAATTTCCAATCGAATGAGCCTTTTTTGAAGTTTATACGACAAAGCCTTCTATAAAAACCTTATATGCCCCCAGGGCATAACTTAAAACCCTTGCCCTGAGGGTTGTGGGGGAGTGTCCTCCTCAAAAACACATTTTTATCTGGAAATCAACTACGCTGAACAAAATGGCTGTCTCAAAATTTTGATTGGATGTGTTTTGGGGAATAATGGGCATGGGGGGGCAGTTGTCCTCCAATTACTTTCGACTATTAAGCTTGGCACTAACCACCCCAGTTGCGAATCAAATGAGCCATTTCCGAAGTGTCTACGACAACTCCTTCGATACGAAGGGTCTGTCGGACAAAAATAAAAAACACATTGTGGCCACATCGTTATTCACTTAGGCAGCGCTAGTGCGCTGTCTATGAAAGTGCAGAAATTTGAGATAACTACTGACTCACCAAATTTGACCCCCTGATCTCTATAATTGGAGAAGGAATAACCTTGCCTAAAATTGACAACTAAGCTCAAATAGCTAATTTAGAGAGGTTTTAAACCTTCAAGTTCTATTACGTTAAAAAAATAGCATTAAAATAACTTAATTCATATTAAAATATAAGGTTAATATTCAGATGAGAACTTATATAATATTGTTTTTCGACGACGAATGTAAATTATCCAAACTTCTTTTTTTTTGCTGGGTTAGTCATTTTTGTATTCATTTACATAGTTTCAGAACTACCATAATAAGCCATATTAAACATTAATCTAAATAAAGAACAAATTATGAGTCACAGGACGTTTCTTATTGTCATAGTTGATATTCCACAAAATAACGAAATACGAAATTCTCACGAAACTTACTACATAGTTAACATTTGCCATTTTGTACATCCCGTGTCTACCCGTCTGACAGAATGCCACATAAAAAACATATAATGGGGGTGGTTCAGTAGATTCAAGGGATTTATATCGTTACGGAAATTTTTGGGGTCGTTGTCCTTTTTATGATAGATATCAATAAGACTGGTTTCTTAATGGCTGAAAGATGAGGAGGAATTTGACAACCTTTTCCTTTATTTACATTGAAATACTTATTTATATTTCCTGCTCCTTTATCAAAGCATTTTCAGATTTCAGTCGTCTGGCGCAGCAAGTGAATCAATGAATTAGACGTTAAAACAAATTGAAATGGAAAACGTTGTATGATTGTTGAGGGCATTATTGTGTAAGGTGTTATAAAGACAAGGTTCTTGTGGTTTTAGGGTATCAGTGAGAAAATTAGGAGGAAAGGAATTTATGGTAAACAGAGGGATTTTGAAAAAAAAAATGTTGTTACAATTTTGGTGCCACCGCGGAAGGAGTAATCATAATAGAAAGATACCCAGCAAAATGACTGGACACGGCTTTAGATCTTGGCAAATTATAAAACACCCCAAAATTAAAGATGTATTGTTTCAACTGCTCAAATATAAGGATTGTTTTTACTTGTACAGATTTTAATTTGGTTTGTTTCCAAGTGTAGGTGGTACGGGCACCGATGGGGGGGGGGTCAATTGGAACCCCTTAGATTTTGAAAATAGTTTTTTTTTGTATTTTCACTTAAAAATTAAAAAAATGAAAACAAAAAGACTCCCACCCACTATTCTCTGAAAAATACTTGATTTTTCACCAAAAAATCGAAAAAGCTTTACCCCACCTCCCCCATCCCTAACATCTGATTAAGAAACGCAGCCGAAAAAGTGGGAATTATGTATGGTACATTAGGAATTGAATAGCGTTTTTTTCAGTTTATATTGAAATAATTGTCAAACAGTTCCTGGTAACGAACTGTAAGTAAGGAGCGACCCGGCTCATTGGTAACCGAAACTCTAGAAAACGGGTTTTTGATACCAATAGATACATCAAAAGAATCAGATTTCAATGCTGAATTCAAATATATAACTTTCATCAGGTGTAGTCCTACCCAGAAAAATTTACGCGCCTGAGAAAATCACATCACACCATAATCACACCATCGCACCCCAGAAAATCACACCATGAGATTCAGCGTATCTGAGAACCATATTGTAGATGTTTCAAGCTCCTATCTGCAAAAATTTGGAATTTTGAATTTTTTGCCAGAAGAAAGATCACGGATGCGTGTTTTTTTATTTTTATTTTTTTTTTTTTTTTTTTTTTTCCAGTGGTGATCGTATCGACCCAGTGGTCCTAGAATATCGTGGGAGGACTCATTGGAACGGAAATTAAAAGTTCTAGTGCCCTTTCTAAGGCACCAAAAAAATGGAGGGCAACTAGGCCCCCTCCCTCGCTCATTTTTTTCCCAAAGTCACCTGATAAAAAATTTTAGATAGCCATTTTGCTCAGCATGGTTGAAAATATGATAAATATGTCCTTTAGGATGACTCAATCCCCCAAAGTCCCCGGGGGAGGGCTGAAAGTTATGAACTTTGCCCAATGTTAACATATAGTATTTGTTATTAAGAAGAATGCTGATGTTCTCAGGGGGGATTTTTTGCGGTAGTAGGGGGGGTGGGTTGGTCGGGGGTTATGTGGGAGGATTTTTCCATGAAGGAAGTACTCATGGGGGAAGGGACATTGCTATGAAGGGGGCACCGGATTTCCCAGCATTATTTAAAAAAAAGATCAGAAATTAAATGTAAAAAAAAACAAGTTTCCTAACTGAAAATAAGGAGTAACATCAAAACTTACAACGAACAGAAAATATTACGTGTATGATTGGGTTCACCCCCTAGTCGATACCTCGCTCTTTAAGCCAAAGATTTTTTAGTACTTTCATAAGAGCTATTTATTCTAATTAACGGCCTTTGTGATTAAGCGGTCATTTTTAAAGAATTGGAACAAAATTCGAACTTTAGCTTAAAGAGCGAGGTATTGACTAGGGGCCGAGCCCCCTAATATACTTAAAATATCCCCCTAATACGTATTTTTATATAATAAAAATATATGAATATAGAAGTTTGTTACGTAAGTTAATTCGTAAGTTACGTATATTTATTACTAATAAAAACGTTCGTAAATAAAATTAAGCCACTTTTGCGAAAGCCATTTAACCAAATAAAAGTAAAATTAATATGTAACGTTTGTTTTAATTATTCATGTACGGTGAGCCAAAATCAAAACCTGTATTAATTCAAAAACGTTCAAAATTTAGATAAAAAAAACCAAGTTTTTTAAGTGAAAGTAAGGAACGACGTTAAAACTTAAAACGAACAGAAATTATTCCATATACGAAAGGGGCTGTCCCCTCCTCAACGCCTCGCTCTTTACGCTAAATTTTGACTTTCTCACAACTCTTATTTTTTTTAAACAATAAAAAACTTTAGCGTAAAGAGTGAGGCGTTGACGAGGGGACAGTCCCTTTCACATACGGAATAATTTCTGTTCGTTTTAAGATTTAACGTCGTTCCTTACTTTCAGTTTAAAAAAACTTGTTTTTTTTTTTTATTTAATTACGCTATAAAAGTGGCGTCAAATACAGCAGCTCGCGAACCTTTGCACTGTATTTAAGTTTTGCCTTTTAAGTTACCAAAATAAAATGTTTGCAACTTTGGCAACTAAAATGGTTGAGGACTCGCGCGAAAGTATAGGCTTAATTTGATATAAATTAAATAGAAAACAGTAAAAGGCTGTTCGAGTAGGGAATTAGACCTTAACATGCTCCATGACTCACTTTACAAAGACAGGAGCCAGCTCAGAGAAGCTGGAAGCGCACCTATACACTCATTGACGGGTTGAGACCTCCCAGAAAATATAATGGTTCTGTAAGAGCAACTAACAGTCCCTTTTAATGTATTAATTCCTGATCAGGGTCGTGTGCAGGGGGTCTCAGAACCCAGTTCCCAGGAAATCTTAAATTTTTTCGAGTTTCTGGCACTTTTTTTTAGTTATCAAATAGAATGTGTTTTCTTTTTATTACTGAACCTCCAAAAAAATCCCTGCGAACAAGCCTGGTACAAGACATTTCAAAATAATGAGTTCTTGAGCCTTGTGGAAAAACAAAACATGCCAAACATCCTCCCAATTTCTTACGAAACAGCATCACTCATTTTCAATATTACTGGATCCTTTTGTTTTAGACATCTCTGTTTCCCCGGCTATTCCATTCTTACCATTTTATCAGCGATGGATAATAAGTTGCAATTATGGTGGCAGCTTTAGAAGAGAATAACCACGACATCAGACATTCCCTGATTGAGCCTTGGAGGCAGAGCTTCTAATTTAAAAATCGGGTCTGTATTTCATGAGAATACCATAAACGATCATAGTTACTTATTGTTCTATATTTTTGAAACAGGCAAGTATTCAAAGGGCTAATGAACTTTATTAACAATCGTTCCTAATACTAATGTTTGTAACAAGATGGGCTAGAGATGAAAACAAATTACCTCATTAGCTTTTTTCTTAGTTGGCTTGAGTCTAAATTCAAATTGTACTTTAACAGAAAATAAGAGCCAACAAGTTATCTCGGAGGGGAGGGGGGAAAACCCTTATTTTAATTCGAGGCATTTCTCTTTTCTTCGTTCGTTATCAAACTTACTGTTCTGTAGCTTAATAAACTCAGACTTGTGATTAATAAGAGAAATGGACAAAGATGTGGCGTCCTCCTAATGGCTTGTAGCCTGCTCATAGTGCTTCTGCATAGTTATTTTGACTTGTAAGTAATGGGAGCAAAACGGACAACACCCATGAGTAACGCTTCCCGTTAGCTCGTAGCCCACCTGTCAAGCTTGTAGTTCTTTAAGAAGAACTTCTACTCTACTAAATCCAGGTCTTTGTTGAACCTAGGGAGACAGGAGTTGTAGGTCAGCCTCTAGAGACAATACAACCCAGAGGGTAAATCACCTGGCAGTTTCTGAACGTTCGCCTAAGTTCACTCACCCAAAAAAAGCTATTTGAGCACCTTTTTTTCGTTTGGCCCACGTCATTGCTCAGCTTTTTCTTAGATGAGTTTTAGTCATGGGGTCATGGGTGAAATCATGCATGTAAGTCATCTGGACCAAGACCACGCAATCTACACATCGCCGGAAAACACGTTTCAATGACATCATTTTTTGTGATGTAACTGCCTATTTCTCCCATGATAAATTAAGAAAGATCAATACCCGTGGTTACCGGTATGAAATACTACATGAACTCTCTTCATTTCCGCCAGTTACGTCACGGAAACTTGCAAATTATTTTTCTGTTGACGCATCTTGTTATGCAGAAGAAAATTGATTTTTATGTGTATCTAACATGGCGAAAGATTTTGTTATTGCTAATTTCAAGACAATTTGCAAAAAAAAAATGGTTTTTCACCACGTTTTCTTTTTAGTCTGATTTCCTAAGTCTTAGATGCACTGCCTTACTTGACCAAAGACCCTTTCTGCTTCAGTATATACCCCTGATGTTCAATAAGGGTGGCAACATGTGGTCTCCTTCCCCCTTCCCAAGAAATGACTGAAAAACAGTTTCTTCATGCGTTAATATAAAGGAGTATTCGACTTGACTCAAAATTAGAAAATTCAGAATTTTTTTTTTAGCTGCAGCACTAATTTGTTACTGCAACATACTTCCTACATGTATTCAGGATTTCATTTCGAGGAGGGGCTCAAATTTGGTGGCGGGGGCTATAATTTCAAAGGGATTAGTTCATATGAAAATTCATAATTTATTTTTAATACTTTTCGAGGATTAATTCAAATAGTAAGAGACCGAAACAATATTAGTGTTTTCTGGCTCTTCGTCACTACGCCATCTGCATTGTTTTTATATAAACAGCCTTTTTTGTGATTAGTATGCCATTTTGTTTATGTAGGTTTGAGGCAACATCTTTCTAAGCTTACCGATCAAAATGCTATGGAAGCAAGTTATTTCTGCTGTTCATAAAATCTGCTGTTCATAAGGCACAATAGCAAAAATAGCAATCGAAAGTTAAAATCGAAGTTTGATGGATCAACTATTTTGTTGAACAAGGAGCCTTTCGGGCAATCAAATATTATAGCTTTCCGGCTTTGACGACTAGCTTTTTTTTTCAATCACGTAACCAGTTGACAGACCTACCTACGGTCAGTGAAATAAATGCAATAAAATGCTTTGGAACGTGTTAATCATGGGCCCCTTGGTTGTAATGTAACTAGTGTTTCTCGGACTTCAGACCGATGTATCTTGTCTTTTTTTGTTTTGTTTTTTGCTTGTATGAGCAAACAGTAGAAAGCTTTTAAAAATGTTATTAAGATGAATAGAAAGATCCCAGAATATTCATTCTGGGATCCACAGTTTTTTTTATTTTCTATAAATAGAAAAACTAGTCTTTAAAGACAAAGTCCGAGATGCTGACAGATTAATAAAATATATTTTTTTGAAAATAGCCTGGTCTTCAAGTTCACATTAGTAACTAAAATGAACTAAAATAGCTTTGTAAAATAGGAAGTTTTCAAAGGGTCAAACAAAAACAAAACCAAAAAAACGACAATCTATGCAGCTAACCGGTCTTCTATCCTGAACCAAGGTTCGCAGCCCAGAGTATCTAAAACAGGATACAATAGCAAATGTTGGTTTCTATTCTGATTGAGACTGGCCTAATCCCTTTTTTTCATTCAATTAAGATTGTTTTAGCTTCAAATACAACTTGTAGCCAAGGCCGTACCCAGAGGGGGGGGGGGGCTAGGGGGTTTGAACCCCTTCCCCCAAAATGTTTGTCTGAGTCGTAAAATGTAACAAAAATGGATATAAACAAATTTTGTACGCGTTTTTTAAGTTTTTTTTTGTGCTACCCCCCCCCCCCCAAAAAAAAAATTCTTTTGAGTAAAACCCCCGCCGAAAAAAAATCCTGGGTACGGTCTTGCTTGTAGCCATGGCCGTTGAACAGATGGAGCAAAATCTTTAGAGTGCGAACTTCGAAGGTGCTCTGTGTGAGATTTATTTTTATTCAGAAATTTGCGGTACAAGTTTTACTGTTTTATTTAGTCGATTTATAGTCATTTTTATTTTATTTCGGAATTATTGGTTTGAGAAACCCCCCGAAGCGTTTGAGAAACTAACCAGAAAATAAATTGCAGGAGAGGGCCAGGGAAAAGTTGCAAGCGCCTCTTCACTTTCAGTACTCGGAGTAGTCTGCTATGTTCATTTGCATCAATGACATATTGGTAGGGAAGGGAGGAAGGAAGGGGAACGAGGAAATTTGTCCCCGGGGCTCAATGTTAGCTCTCCATGTCTCTTTTTGTGTTAGTTAAGTAAAAATCTCAAATATTGGCCAGTTTCAATCAGCAACAGTGGTAGTTTTTGCGGTATGGAAACACGTTTTTAAATTTCGAGTTTAAACATAATCTACACGAAAAAAATAGCGCGGTTCTTATTCAGCTTCGACTAAAAAAGGACTATCATTATACGAAGAAATCCTACGCGAAAAGATAGTTGGATTTTCGTTCAGTTTCGACTAAAAAAGGACAGTCAAATGTAAATTCGGTGCAATAAAAATGTACTAACCTATTCCAGTATCTTTAGCCTTTGTGATTTAAGTTCTGATCAAACAGTTCGTGGCAACAAACTGTAAGTAAGGAGCAGCTCGGCTCAACAGTAATCGAAACTCTTAAAAACTGAATTTGATAACAATAGATACATTTAAAAAAATTGGCTTTTTATGCTGATTCCAAATATATAAAGTTTTACTGAGTTTAATACTACCAATCAAAAGCTACGAACCTAATAAAACTCAGTAAAAGGAAAAGAAAGACTTAAAGGATTTAAGAATATTGAATAATAGCAATTTAAAAAATGTCATGCTAGAAAAAAAATTCTGACAAGACAATTTTCTCCTTTCTTTCGGGTCCCAAAGAGAAAGCTGATAAATTAGTTTTGCATTCCTCAGTGCTGCTGTACTTTGTTTTATCTTTTTATTGCGCGAAGATTCCTGTCTTCTTTATAGATTTTGCTAATGCCTACGGGGGAAACTAGGCTAGGTCTTGTCAGCCAAGTATGTTAATTTATCCAGCAAAGTGGGTAGGGCAAAATATTTAAAATTCGATTACAACGTGGGAATATTTAGATATGTAGCAGTGACTTTGACGCAATTTGCGATCTGGGTAACTAGGGTTATGTTGTGCTCCAGAATTACATTTAACGTTTAATGTTTGTGCTCTATCAATCATGAGCTGACATTACTTTTGACCACTTGAACTCATTACTCCCTTATGAGTAGGTTAGGGTTACACTTGGGATAGGGTTCATTTACATTGTCTTTGTTCATATGTAATGGTAATAGCAATTGTCAAATTACTCTGCTACAAAATTATTGGCCTCTCACCTACTAGAGGCCAACTACAGGAAAATGGAAACGTTTAGACTACTGATTTACTACGTTTGGACAACTACTAGAAAACTGAATACGCTTGCACTGCTAGAAAACGTATCGTTATGGGAACAAAATGAGAATAGGAAAAATAAACGAAAGTGATATTTGAAGAAAGAAAATATTACTCATTGAAATAATTATTGACAAGGCCCGAATTTGGTCTGACGGACAGAAAGAGGCCATAGTAGTTCACTGGTATCCAAAAAGTTGCAAGCGAATATTTAAAAGGGTAAACGAAAAGGGACTATTACAGGCGAAAAAGCGAAAATAGTTGTTGTTTGACTATTTCAGGGTATATTTTGGAAATTTTCCCAAAGTCAGGAATGGTTCGGAGACTAGAACTAGGTTTAAATCATTTACTTACACAAGAACTATGTTTAGGGGGGGGGGGTAGCATACAAATAAAAAGGCAAATTAAAAAAAAATACTAAAAACTATAGAAAATTATCTCTGTATTTTGGCGAGCCTCACAGCCCACGACAACAGAATATTTGTTTCTTGGTAGCGTCTTAATATTTACCATATTTGAACAGGTATTGTGTCTTAGGTCTTTAGAGTAAGACAACTATAGATTCTTAGGGCCTAAGAACATTCCAATAATAATGTTGGAACCAAAAGTCAAATTTTTCTGCTGTTTCTGTAAGTGGCAGAAACAGTAAGGTTGACTCTCAGAGAAAGGGGAGTCAACCATAAAGAGTCTTCCAGATGTCGGGTGAGGCGTCCGTGTTTGATCCCGCAACAAGTACAAGTGAGCAAGGCCGTATCAGGAGGGGGAGGGTTAAGGGGTTTGAACCCCCCCATGAAATATTTTTCTGACTCGTAAAAATATAACAAAAATCAATATAATTTTTTTAATGCGTTTTTTACTTTTTAGCCCCCCCCCCTCCCCCCCCCCCAAAAAAAATATGGATACAGTCCTGCAAGTAAGTATGTAGAGAGTAAAATGAGTGCTAGAAAAAATAATACCCTCTAAACATCTTTAAATCAATTTTGATATGGAAAGACAGACCAGACCAATCGTTGCATTGCGCTTAGTTTAGGGGAAAGAAGTAAAAACTTAGTCTGACAAAAAGTCACGTTGAGTTATCGCAGTCATAGTTCGTTAAATTGAAACTTCAGAGAATCTTAGTCAATGGAATGCAGTGTTAATTGCGCATATAGTGAGATGATTTGATAAAATCAATGCTAATTGCGCAACTTATTCGGAAATTAACCTTTATGCAAAATTGGCATGAGGTAATCCAAAATTAAATTCGTAAAGTACTAAAACATGAAACACCATGTACATACAACATGAAAAGTTAGAATAGATACAATGTTTCCATGATCCACAAATTTTTCGAGGCTTTCTCGAATTACCCTAGAAGAAAATCAGGTTATCCGAAATTTCTCCAAATATTCCCATCAACTAAAGTTGACGATTTAAATTTCATGTTGTAGCACTGAATGCAAGGGGAATAATGGGGAATTGATTTCTATTATTACTTTTGAAACCTGAGTTTTGGCTGAAATTCTTCTTTTATCTTTTAAACTCAACAGTAACAGTGACTAACAGTGACTTATGTTGCATTTTTTTTCTTGAAACAACCTTCCTACCGCTATCAAATATATTACGTGTGCGTTCCAGTGCTATTATAATCTACATACATAAGTTGCGCTATGACACGCATTCAGGAATTTATTTCAGGAATATTTGGAAAAAGAAAACACAAAGGGCCTATTACGCGTAATAATTAAGAAAATGAAAAGGAATATCGTAAAAATGTAGAATTGGGGGGGGGGGGCAAAATTCTGAATGCCTTACCCAGCGCACGTACCTCGGTAGGTTTCTAGACTTCACATTCAGCTGCTCTTAAGTAACTCCGCCCAATTTTCATGAGATTGTCAGTAAATAGTTCTACCCCGTGTTGACTGAGACGACAAAGAGCTGAATCGAGAGTTAGAATCAATGGCGTGATAAAACATTATCTCTAATTCACATATCATGTTCATTATTTCAAGACATCCAGCTTTCTTTTGAGACCCTTTTATCCAATTTCATTCCAACACTTATCTCAAAATTTCTAGCCAAGATTGAAATAATTTATTTTTCTAATTGTTTCCTTAATATTTTCGCTATCTTTATATACGACTTTCGACGCATACTAGGCGCTGATACTTCCGACCATTTGCCAGTAGCAGCCTTGTTTCAAATCCTCCAAAATCCACAAAGATTAGTCCCCCAGGATACACTGAGATTCTGTTGCTCACCGGTGGAGCTGGATAGACTGAAAGTAGATGTGAGTACATCTTCATGGGACTTTTCATTACCAGAAGATATTGATTTGGAAATATTCACGTCTTATTGTCCAAAAGCTTCTTTAAGGAATCCTCGATCAAAAAGATCAACACCCATATCTCCCTGGTTAACATCGGGAGTCCTCAAGTCAATAAATAGGAAGCAGAACCATTGGAAAGAGTACAAAAACAGACCAAGTGATTGCAAATTATAAGTATTTAAGTTCTACAGTAATATGCTGAAATCAAATATTCGGAGAGCTAAAACAGTTTATTTTACAAAGTTTTGTTGATTGCGATAAAAATATAAAGAAGACATGGGACATGATTAAGGAAGTTAATCGACCATCCAGAAAACTAGAAGGTATACCCAAGTCTCTTATGGTAGACGATCAGCTTATCATAGAAAAAAGCCAAGTTCGACATCATATAAACAAATTCTTTTCGGAGATAGGGAAAAAAACTGCTAAGAGCGCTTCCTACTGCTCTTTGTCAAAGACTTGGAAGCAGTTCCTAGGCCCTCCATGCTTGAAATCAATGGTTCTTGAGGACGTTACGGTGCAGGAAATTACAAATATTTTTTTTGTCTTTAAAGAACTCTTCAACAGGCTTTGACAAAATTTCTGCTAAAGTAATTAAACATATCCTTCCATCGATTATCACCCCACTTTGCCATTTGATTAATAGGTCATTTCAACTAGGAGTATTTCCTCAACGTTAAATTGTCACTTGTGATAGCTCTATTTAAAGGAGGCCACCGTGAGAATCCTAAGAACTATAGGCCGATCTCTCTTTTGTCAATGTTCTCTAAGATATTTGAAAGGCCAATGGTCAAACGTCTGGTGAGATTTCTTGAAGCATTTTTTTTTTTCCGTCTAAATCAATTCGGGTTACACGCGAAATATTATACACACCATGTTTGCTTTAAATTTTATTTGGTCGTGTGACAATACTTATAATATAGTCTTATTAGTATCGCGATTTTTATTGATTTAAGGAGAGCTTCTAACCGCCCTACATACAAGTTCCTCATCCACGAGCTTTTCCACCATAGTTTACGCGGGAAAGCATTTTTTTTGATCTTATTATACCTCACTGACAGATCTATCACCATGGAACATACAGACAAGGAAGTTACAACTGAATACGGAGTACCCCAAGGTTCTATTCTTGGGCCAACCCTCTTCTTGATTTATGTGGACGACCTCTACCGACTTCTGAACACCCCAATTACCAATGTTTGCTGTGGATTGTGTCACAAATGTTACTCTCAGACTATGTCGGCGTCCACATCTGATAGTCGAGAAGAGCAGGTAGCATTTGTAGATGACACTACTCTAGGTTCTGAAGCTCCGGATGAGTCATCCCTTATTCTAAAGCTTCAAGCAATGACTGAGAAGATACTCAATTGGTTTCACAAAAATCAACTAGCTTTAAATGTAAAAAAGTCGTACCTTCTTATTTTTTCCCGTACAGGTGTGAGCTGCCCCACCATTACTGAGCTTCTTACACCAAGAGGATCCATAAGTCGCCCCTCGGATCGATATGTGCAATTCCTGGGAGTTCTTTTGGATGAAAACTTATCGTTTAAGTGGCACGTTCAAGTAATAAGCGTGAAAATTTCCAGCGGACCTGGAATCATTCGTAAATTAAAGCGTTTATTTCCTTTTCCTATACTCCGCCTTTTATATTTCTCTCTCATTTTCCCTTATATATGTTACTGTTTGTCTGTGTGGATGTCTACATCTCCTTCTGTACTTCCTCCTGTTCATATTCTTCATGAAAAAGTGGTAAAAGTTCTCCAGTCGGCTACACACACTCCTGTTGATCTCCTTAACATTAAAGATACTTATGCTATATCTCTATCTTCGTTGGCATATCAATTCTTCCGCGGAGATCTCCCATGTTGTTTTTCTGGACTACTAAGACTAGCAGGGGAAGTTAACTTGTATAGAGTTCGAAACTAAAAGGGTGGTGTGATTCCGACTATTCCCTCGATTCGTTCAGACTTTGTTCTGGTAGTGACTATAGGACGTCCTAGGAACTGGTCTCCTGCTAAGGTTCGTCAGTAACGAACACCTGGCTGCTTTCACAGACATATGAAAAGTCTTTTATTAAAGGGAAATACTTAATAATTTTTAGTTGTTTTATGTTTTTTTTTGGAGGGGGGGGGGTTGATGTTTTGTTTTGTTGACGTTGGATCCTAAATGATGTAGAGAATTTTATTTAGTTATTTATTGTCGGGTGATAGGGGGGTCGCTGTTTCGTGTGGACTGTCGGTGAATTGCCTTTTTTTCCTTATAGATTTATAAATTAGACATTGTTTAGTATTGTTTATGCCAAGTATTTAATATTGGTCTTTTATTCTATGTCATTTCCCAAATAACGGGCCATTGAGCCCTTTGGGATATTGTTTTTGTTATTGTTATTTATGGAAATAAATGGAACTTGAACTTGAACTTATATGTGAACATAGGAGATTACATGAAATCCTGATGGCTTGTGGGGATGCAGCCCAGAGCCCAAGGCCATATCCAATCGGGGGGGGGGTGGGGTAGGGGGCTTAAACCCCTACGAAATGTTTGTCCGACTCGTAAACACGTAACAAAAATGAATATAACAAATTTTTCATGCGTTTCTTAAAGTTTTTTTTTGTAACCCCCCGCCACCCGAAAAAATACTGGATATGTTCTTGCCAGAGCCTACCTTGGATCTGAAATCTTAATCATTGGTCCAAGACTCTAAGCACAAATAGCGTGGACGCGCCCCTAAACTTATGTCAGTTTCTTTTTTTTACCATTTCCGCAAAACTGAAAAAAAAGTAAGCATGGGAAAAAATGAAGCATAATAGCAATCAAGTATTGCATGTCCATGATGCTCAACTTTATATGATGTGCTATTAGTATTCATTGATTGTCTCTTCCCAACCGCAAACATTTTCGACCTTGAATTTTTTTCCGACAAAACAAGATTTTTGTCGGAGTTGCAGAATAGTTAAGAAAATCGGATTTTAGTTGCTCTTCGAAAGAGAAATACGAGATTATATGCACAAATTGAGCATTTTCAAGTTGCAACAGCTTTTTGGTCTATAAACATTCGACTTATGAATGAAGGACTCCAAGTTTTTTGCCAGAACGTTACAACAGGCTGTTATATCTTCGATAGACTAATATTATTTTAATCACAATTTAATCGCAATTTTTAAGTTCCACTGCCTTGTTTACCTGATTTCAGTTTTAATATCTATTTAATTAGTTAAATTTATATTTTAACTAATTTAAACGATTTAATTTAGTTACATTGTTCTTCCCTCATTATTTATTTTTCTCATTTTTGGTCTACTCACAAAGATTAACTTTGAATAATTTTAGTTTCGTCTCATAACTCTCCAGTGTGTTAAACTTTCAAATTCAAGGGTGCCTACATGATCCCATTTTTAGAAGATCCAAGGAGGAAAATTCTTATTATCTTACGTGACCAATAAGTCCGTAGTTTTATGAATGTTTGCATTTTGTGGAAAATTATATGTAAAATATCTTCTGAGCCTCTCACAGCCTCCCCCTGGCTAAGCCATTGTTCGCATGTACCATCTCTGTCTGAATCAATTTTCTGTTTTTCCAGTAGTTGTCATGTGTTATTTATCAGAAGCAAAGAGACTTTTGTGTACCCAAGGGATCAATAAATTTTAACCCCTTGAAACGATAGAGATGCTTTTCATTTAAACCAGAGCGACTAGAAATGAAGATTTCCGGCAGTTTTGTGGGAATAGATAACAGAAAGGCGGAAACTAAAGAGATAGGAGCCACTGCAGTCAGAAAGGTGCTAAGTGTTTGTTGAAATGTCGTTGATAAACTTGTAATATATCCGGTTTTCATGTTAAATTTCATGAAAACAGTTGAGTCATTTTGCTAAGATAATGGTAATCGTTGTAGGGAATATCACTCTGAGTGTTCACATTTTAAGTCAATCAATCGTTTTAGTGCCACTATTGTCAACTGAAGTTGACTTAATCAGTTTAAAAAGAGGATAAAGATCCTCAAGAGCCATTTCTGGCACATAGAACGTCGAATTGAAGTTTCAGTTGCTGGGTATTTTTTTACAGAGATAAGTAGCAAGCTTGTCGCCTAAGATCGGTTCGGCATCTAAAAGAATCAATCATCTAGCCAACAGCCCCAATACTCATATTAAGAAAAAGAAGAAAAATATGATATATTTTCCGGAATTAAAAATAATTTATTTTCATCGAACAGCCTACATTTTTGTAGGATGAATAGTAAAGCCAATTTGACACAAATTAATGTTCCGGTTCCAGTTTGCAGTTCTGTGAAACAAAATTGAGGGGATAAAATACATATTCAAAGTTTCATGTGGCTGATAAAGCTGTTAATGATAAATGCACTAGCTCTCCCCTCCCCCGTTTTATACAATTCATGCAGTGAATCGCCTGTTTCTTGGAAGCTCAGACCATGAAATAGAACCAAGAAACAATTGCATGTTTGTGTACAAAAGGCTGATTATTGACAATTATTCTGTTTCTGGTTGTCTTATGTGATTATTCAAATAATTTCATTGAATCCTGAAAATGCGACAAAAAGGACCCAAGAAAGCTTAGAAAAAAGCTCCATTTCTACGCTGAAAAAGAAGAAGATACTCTACACCGTTGAGACAACCAACTTTTCACCTTATAATTCCTATTAGATAGGAATTCTTAAAAAAAAACTTTAAATTCCTAAAATTTCTAGCTAACCATTAGTTAGTTTTCAGCCATTTCGTGCCAGCAGATTTCCATAAACGTAAATTTAATTTCTTCTAACAAATAAAATTTGGCGACGATAATCCTCCCAAAGGAACATATCAAGGTCGTATCCAGGATTTTTGTTCAAGGGGGGAGGGTTATTTTTTCGGGAAAGGTTTTCCAATGAAAACTCTAAGAACTGCACCAAAATTTATTACAAATGAATAGTTACGAGAATAAAATTTTGGCGAAGCTTAAAAAGGAACTTCTGAGGAAATTGACTTTCAAGTATTTAAGAGTAAAATGAAAAACTTTCTTTTGGGTCTTGGTTCATGGATATTATATGTTTTTTTTCTCTCTTTTATTTTGTTTTCATTATTACCACATATTGTTTTTTTTTTTGCATATTTATTTTTATTTTCATAATTGGAGATTGGTCATAATTTGGTTGATTTATTTCCTTTTTTGTTTTTTGTTCTTTTGTTAAGAGTTTTGTTTGTTAAGCGTTTGTTATATACGTGGTCGCTCAGTATCAAGTGATTTCATGTCTTTCTTTGGGCAGCCACTAGGATTCATGTTATCTGTTATGTCATTTTGTAATTGAAAGAATTGAACTGAATTATTTCTTTGCATTACCAGTTTTTTTCGGTTTGAGCCTGTTGCTTATAATTTTATTATTTACTTCCGTTAGTTGGCATCAGGAATCAATCCAGCACTTTCGTCGAGTTTAGTTTTCTTCCCATTTTTCTTCTCCTTTGCAATTTTATCGTTTCTGGTTAATCACCTTTCGCAACCAGAGATATAAAATTCATTCCCCCGCATTTTATACATGTATTTTACTTTACACCATTATTGTTTCATTTGAAAGAATATTAATAAACCCATAGTTATCCATCAATCTACAGTTTTTTGAAAGGATCTTCGTATTCAAGCTACTATTTTAAGGGAAAATCAATTATAACGTCTCTGCTTTTAAAGTTCTCGGGTCCTCTCTCAGTTCCTGTATTCTCCCCCCTCTCTTTTTAAAGTGACATTTTTAACTGAAAGTAAAGTTCAGTTTTTATTTGTTCATTTTTCTGATAAATATTTTGAATGTAAAATATTTTGACGGTATAAATTTTAGATAGCAGGACTGCCCCCAAGAATGAGTGACCTAGGAACCTTAGGTCACACATCTCCAACTATATTCTTAAAAATTGTTTCGTCTCCTAAATGATGCATACCACCAATTTCTAGACATGGAAATTTTATACGCTCACCGTACTTATTTGCATTCTTACATGCATAATCGTAATTTGAAGGGAAAAGGTTGTTCAAAGGGTAAAATAAGTCGACTTAATGCACTGGCCTATTAGTCACTCGCTTATGCATTTGACTAGCATAAGGAAGCAGAGATAATAAAGTCCTGGGCTAACTTTTTATTAGGAAAAAAATTGGGAAGTCCTACATGGCTCCAGCGAAGTGCCTTATCTGGGTGCTCCTAGTGCCATAAAAAAAAAAACATTCGTTAAGGTGGTAGTTGATCATGACTTCCTGGTGCTACGACATCTTTGTTGTATCTTTGATTTGGAATATCTGATTTTTTAATATAAGATGTTTTGGTACTTATGTATTAAACATACTCTTTTATATACTGCTAAAGAAGTCAAGTTTGGTTAATGCTAATGAAATAAAATAAAATAGGATGAATATATAATAGTTTAGAAACAAAGGTACTTTCGCATTATATGGGCCTCTCTAAAGAAGTCCAACAAGAGATGCTACAGTCAAACGGGAAAGACGCAATGAACCCGTTTTTACAAGATGATTCAATGCATCGCAGTAGAGAAATATATTGTACAGCGTGGTTTTAAGATATTTAAAGTGTTGTTCTTTGGTGTTTATT